>NW_015113350.1:25087-171800 GCF_001443285.1 Poecilia latipinna
TTCATTAAATGCTAGTGAAATGGAGGCAAACAGTAGTTTGTAGCTAAGCTAACTATGCTAAATGGTTGATAATCTCACAGTCTACCCACCTCTCTTGGAGAAAAACTGGGCTACAAATTGACACTCTTGTCTTTTTTTTCTTTCTCTCTCTTTGAAAACCTGACTTTATAATTTTTCTTGGCAGCATAGTAACAGCATAGTTGTCCTTGTCTTGTACTGACTGTTGCTTAACACTGTCACTGTCAAGCGCTAAGCAGGAATGAACCATTTCATGCAGATCCAGCGGGTTCAGTGCAAATATGGATGTGTGCTTTTTGGTCTGAGAGTGGTAACATTTATTTTTTACTTTGAAAAACAATTTAAAAAACACGATACAATTAATTTTGTAATTGACAGCCCCCCCACCCTATTTCTATGAAGAAAAAAAAAGAAAAAACAAAAAAACAAAAAACAAAACTAACTATTTTGTGGGGGCCCCACAGTCGGTCAGGGGCCCTTGGAATTGTCCTAACTTTCCCCCTTCTACCGTGCCCCTGGTCAAATATGTAATCTACAGTTATAAAAAAAATGCTATAAATATATATATTTATCAAATATAACTTAAAAGAAATGTCACTTTGCCATTTAAAAACTTGAAATTAGGTCTCTGTCTCTTTAAAAACTCATTCTCTTCTCGAAACTCATTAAGTCATCACACCATGGCTCCTTTATTAACAACGTTTTTACCAGAAATGCTCTGAGAAGTAGCTACTGTAATGAGCTGATAGTACGTGTAAGAGAGTTTGTAGGTTTTGGCCCTTGGGGCCTCTAGTTCCACCAGGTGTTTGCTCGTCGCTACTCTGAAGGAGTCGAGTTGGTGAGTCACTCGGCTGGCAAGCTTGGAAGCTGCAGCTCCAATGAGGAGCTTCGTCGTCCACCCAGGTGTTTCGCACAGCTGAACGGTTGCTACGGGAGCTCAGAGGATTTCTCAAACTTGCATGAAAACATCGAGGCAATTCTCCAGGTATGTTTTTGATTAAGGAATAACATTATAACATGATGTAAAGCTAAAAAAATTTCGATTTTGCATAAGACACAACAGTTGTGGTAAACGGGTATTGTACCAGCCTGTTGGGAATTGGTCAAAATCGAGTTATTTTTGCGCTGTTTAGTTTAGAATGATTGTGTATGTGGGCTCGGTGGGCCGGCTAGTTGGAACATAGTGTGTCCTTGCTTTGACTCTCAGCCCAGACAATTTGCATTTTTTCTCTCTTCTCTGCCACATTCCTGTGTAGCCTCTGTCCAAAGACCACAAGAGCCACAAATTCTTAAAAAAAAAAAAAGTACTTAACCAGATAATATGAAGCCAACAAGACAAATCAAAGTATCCAGATTCAGACCTGAAAGTTTAAGCTTCAGAGTACGACTTTCCTTTTGATTTGTGGTTGTATGAGTGAGACTCCTTTGCCAGGCATGCTCTCTGTCTTTTGCTTAAATTCTCAGAAAAATTGCAGAACAAGAGTAAAAAAAAAATAAGTATGTGAAATATTTCAGCACAATTGCAATGCAGTTTGTTTACTCCCCCACGTTATGCGTGACATCCGTTTAAACATTCTAATGTGCACCAAGGCTAACTAGACCAAATCGGCTCTCTGTAATGACCCCATGGAGTTCCAGCACCTTTCACTGCAGAGCGCTGAGCTGATCCATGAATACTGATGGCTCATATCAGGAAGGCAGGTGGTGCCAGTCCAAATATTGATTTGATTTTTAAATCTTAAAGAAAAAAAATGTCAATACAAAGACTGACAGGTACTTAACTAGTGTTCAACCTGAGCCAGCGCTCGAAGACATGGAAAATTGAACTTTTGGTGCCGGACATTTTTATGACAGCCTAGAATTAGGAATCAGTGATGTGAGTATAATCATTGCAGTTTTCTTTCAGATTACATCCGACACTGCTTGGGGCTTATTGATAAAATAAATAGCTTTTTTTTGAAGGTTGCAACAGAATGCAACTTCTAATGTACCAGGACCTACACAAAGAAAAATATGACTAGATTTTGTTATCTAAAAGGAACAAGATTGCTTTCGCGATGCCATTGGACACAGTCAATGCAAAGTAACAATTAAAAAAACATGCATCTACATACTGAAACCAGATATTTACAGACACCAAATAAAAAGACACAACCACGTTTTTTTTCTTACTGTATTTAGTTAAATTGAGAGCAAACTTTTCTTGTTTCAGCTTAATCATAATTACTCAAATTATTTTTATTTGCTAAATGTCAAAAAAACGTAGAGAAAACATTTTTTGGAAATATTTTTGTAGCTTTCTTCGAATTCAAAAGTTTACATACATTTGGTCAGGATCGAGGAGAGCTGTCCTCTAAACTGTAAATGTTTCGGTTTTCCTTCCGCAAGTTTCAAAAGTTTTCTGTGCATGTAAACTTTTGAATTCAAATTCTAACGAACCTGAAACAAGGGAGGTTTGGTCTGATTTAGCTTCAGACAGCGAGAAAAAAATGTGCATGTTTCTGTACACATCTGTTTTCATTATATATGCAATATATGTTTTTATATGCATATAGACTGACAAGGGAAATGACAAATCTGCCCAAATCAGAATGCTTTGGAGGAAGTTTTGGTTCCCTGGCAACAGGATATCTTGAATAAAAGCCATCCAATTTTCAGGAGAGGCTGGTGATAAGGAATCCACAATTTCCCATCAGAAGGGGAGGCAGCGAGACGAAGAGGAAACCTATGAGTGCTGACATGGACGTAATGATGAGGAGAATGTAAAAAAAAAAACAAAACAAAAAAAAAAACAGAAAAAAGCTTTTTTAAAAATAAATAAAATTGTCCAATTTCTCTCCCATGTATTTGTTCTGGACGAAAGAAACAAGGTTTAACATTACTGTAGGATAAGCGCAACAAAAGAAAAACATTCAGGAATGCATTATGCTAATAATGTTCCTCTGTCCTGTTCAAGGAGTCAGCCTGGTAATTGAAGGCAGGTAGGGATGACAGTGGGACAGGAACAGTTTGATGAAAAGCCAGGAGAGTAAAACAGAAATGAAATAAATGGCACCTGTAGCCCTCAGTGATGCTTTCACATGTTTCCTGCTATTGTAATGCTATAGATGTTTCAGCAACTGTCATTATGCTAATTTGGGCCTCAACATGGGGGGAGATGCAGGTGTGTCCACCCCCGTAAAATCTGCTTTCACATCCATACTCGCCATACGGTAAGCCATTACAGAAATGCCTCTTGGCAATGGGATCAGAAAATGAAAACATTTCTGTGCAAAAATACCACTGAGATGTTTTTTTTTTTTTTTTTAAGGCATTTTGTAGAGGCATAAAAGGAGTTTATTAGCTATTAAAGCTGTGGTATGTAACATTTACAAGATATGTTTTTTTTCTCCATTTCTGTTGTCATAATGTCATGAAAGTATGAGATAATATGTGAAAATAATATCTGATTGTATTTTATATAATCAAAAAAAAGCTTCTTGTGATATGCTGCGAATAAAAAAAAAAAAGAAAATTTGTAGATCAAAATGTTCAATATCTTTTACCTGCAGGTGCATTCACCCACCTTTCCTCTCATGGTTTCATGGATGTTTTCTTGCTCTCTCATCCTTCCACTGTCTTATCAAATGTATCCATGTAACCTGACTAACAAGCAACAATCATACATTTGTGGAGTGCAGCGATGATTTGAGGAACGTCTCAGGAACGATCTGAGCGTTTTAATCATGCAGCCGTCCTGCTGGGCTCCACAATGCCCGACCAATCAGCCCCCCGATCACTGTGGAAAATCGAGAGCGGGGCTGGCATTGAGAGAAGTGTGGTGATTACAGGCCTACGTGACTGAGTGGACCAGAGGTTCAGCTACTTTCTGTTTCAGCGTCATTGCGACGTGGAGCTCAGTGTCGCCTTGCTGACTGAAAAACATCTGTGGAGAAGTCGGACGAAGAAAGATTGAAAGGAGACTCTAAATGTGTGTGTGTGTGTGTGTGTTTATCAGGCTAAACAAATCATTAGTTGGTCTATTAAATTTGAAACAATGAAGTTATCTAAAAACGGATGAAAATGTATTTTGGTTTTAATCCTGAAATAACAGACTATGTTCACGCTTTAACCAATGTTAACATGCGACCCATTTACCATCTAAAGCAGGCAGGGGTGTCTTAACTCATTTTCACTTTGGGCCATGTCAAAAATATAAATGTTTTTAAAGGGTTGATTGTGCTGGAATATATCAATAAAACCAATTAATCTGTTAAAATATCAAGATGTTGTGATTGTTTTAGTGGTTTTTTACAATCAAATTTTCAGATGTCCATCAATCCATCCATTTTCTTCCGCTTCATCCGGGGTCGGGTCGCGGGGGCAGCAGCTTCAGAAGGGAGGCCCAGACTTCCCTTTCCCCTGCCACTTCTTCCAGCTCCTCCGGGGGAACCCCAAGGCGTTCCCAAGCCAGCCGAGATACAGCGTGTCCTGGGTCTTCCCCGGGGCCTCCTCCCAGTGGGACGTGCCTGGAACCCCTCACCAGAGAGGCATCCAGGAGGCATCTTGACCAGATGCCCGAGCCTCAACTGGCTTCTCTCGACGTGGAGGAGCAGCGGCTCTACTCTCGAGTCCCTCCCAGATGGCCGAGTTTCTCACCCTATCTCGAAGGGAGAGCCCAGACACCCTGCATAGGAAACCCATTTTGGCTGCTTGTATCCGTGATTTTCGGTCATGACCCAAAGATCATGACCATAGATGAAGGTGGGAACGTAGATCGACCGGTAAATCGAGAGCTTCGCTTCTTGACTCAGCTCTCTTCACCACGACGGACTGGTACAACGCCCGCTTCACGGCAGACGCTGCGCCAATCTGCCTGTTGATCTCCCGCTCCCTTCTTCCCTCATTCGTGAACAAGATCCCCAGATACTTAAACTCCTCCACTTGGGGCAAGACACCCCCTCCCTCCCTGACCCGGAGAAGGCCCTCTACCCTTTTCCGGCTCAAGACCATGGCCTCGGATTTGGAGGCACTGATGCTCATCCCGGAAATTTTCAGATGTTGTGGTGCCAATTTAGAAATGTTTGTAATGAATTTTTACGATATGTGCACTAATGTATTACGTTAAATTTGACTTTTTATTACTCACTGTATCAGTCACTTCAGCAGTCACTTCAACTAAATGTTTCTTACCAATTCTGAAAGAAATTTGCAGTAAAGTCAGAATTTTTCTTTTGGAGATTTGTTGATTTTGTGTGAATTTTGTAGATTTGTGAAAAACTGGAAGGACTTATTGATATAATGTGGAGTTAGAGGGCCACATAAACAGCTATGGTGGACCAGATTTGGCCCCCAGGCCTCGAGTTTGACACATGTGATCTAATGAGAGATTTATGTCCTCAATACAGCTGAATAAAAATGACTTAGATTTGGTAATGTTACATGAGTTAGGACCTCTTTCAAAAAATGTTATCACGTTGCTAAACTTTATGCATAGTGACACAATTATTTAACATATTTGATACATAAAACATTTCATAACACTTGAAGGTAACATATTTACTGAATTATACTATAAAATGGAACAATGTGCCTGGAGAATACATAACACTGGCCCTTTAAGGTTTGACACAGGTCATGCAGGGTCACAACAAATATATGGAAGGAGATGGTCTGCTGGCTAAATGTTCAGATTGGAGCAAACATTGAACTTTTTTTGCATACATGCATCGTAATGTTGGGATTTTTTTTTTTTTCCAGCACACACAATGAATCTGGTCTAATATGATCTGGTCATTTGTATGTGTTAAATCCAGACCTGAATCCAACTGAATTCTGTAGTAAAACTTGAAAACTGCTGTTCACCAAACACACTCTACCCATTCTGACTGATCTGGAGTTATTTTGCAAATATGAAAAGGCAAAACATGTCCAGGGGTGCAAAGCGGGTAGAGACATACCGCCCAGAGTTTTGCAGTGTTAACTGCAGCAGAATGTGTCTCTTTGATAAATCTGGCAGCTACAGAACCTGCATTCATAAAAGTCTCTTACGCTGATCTGCAGCTGCTCAGACAAAATGCAATCAGGCAGATGATTTTAAATGTTGAAGTGTTCTTAATTTAATGGGATTACAGCCCCGTGCTGAGGAGGTGCTTATTACTCTCTGTTTGAAGGCTGGAGCTCCTCCTGATGCAATGCCTCCAACAGCAGCAGGTGAAAGGCTGCTGCGTGACGCCGCTGCTCAACAGCTTGTGGTGGTTATGTGACAAAATGTGGAAAAGTTCAGATTGTGTTAATACTTTTTATGGTCCGGTAAATGTAGTAAATCTCCACCAGTCTTCCTTAGTTTGTGGGCCGGTCGCCCTCAACGATGGCTACACTTTATCCACTTTACGCTGCTCCTATCCTAAATCATTCACTTCAAGTTCTTATGTAACTGGATTAGACATGTTGCACTCTTCTGTGTATTTTTGGTGTTTGCTTCATGATGCCTACATAAATAAGGCAGTGTGATGGTCTGTCAGCTACGTTAGCTAAGCAGGAGAGGAGGAGTCTCAGAGCAACTCAATCTATTGAAGAAAACCTCCAAATGCGATGGTTAGGCTCACAGAGACAGTTACCCTGGCAACCGCCTCAAAGCTTAAGTTATCTCAGTCAATGCTAAAGGAAGGTGCTGCAGTGCTTCCTACCTCATCTCCTTTTCGAGAACCTTTGGACACACTACACCAGCCTTTGGCATATTAAATAGGATAATGAGCTCCCACAGTTTATGTAGCTGCTAGGAACAAACTCGGAAGATGTTTTGCTATCATTTTTATTTTTTTTTTTTACCTCCATCATGCCATGTAATTTACAGTTTACCTGCTTAATCCTATTCAGGGTCCTGGAGGCGGTTGTTGTATTTGTTGTGAAAATAAGCAGTCACAAGCTTTGGTGCAAATGTTTTTTATCTCCGTCTACGGCAGATACAGAGTGTGAACTTGCAAAGAAAATCCAGTTTGACAATTTTAAAAGCTGGAATATTTAGAATTGTATTTGGGATTTGCAGTCCTCTGCTGACAAGTCAAAGGTTTAAACTCTGTTTGAAGACTTGAACACCTGATGTAATGAAGACTGTTCTATAATGCCACTGCAGAAGGCAGGAAGCTTCAGTCACACCAGTCCTGTTCAGTCCTCTTTAATTGAACTCCAGTTTGTTTAAGTCCAGTTGCTTTGGGGTGGTGTGCATGCGTAATCAAACTCTGATGTGGAGTAAAGAAGTGAACTCTGGTCCGCCTACAAACCTCTTGCTCGGTTCGGTTGAAGTGAACTTTCACGCAGTTTGAAACCTGCGTGAAAACAAGCGGACGGGAGACTGGTCCAAAATCAGGAAGTGAACTATAGTGCAGGGGATTCTGGGTAAATACAATCAAAACAAACAGATGAGTCCAGAGCTAATGAGAGAAATGGCTGGTGTTTTTTTAATTTATTTTTTAACAAAGACAAGAGAGAAATTCTACAGCCGCTAAAATCTGACACTACTCCATTTCTGCTTACATTTTGGGAAGAAAGATGTTGCGCTCAGTGTCTTCTTCAGAGGTTTTCATGTCATTTCGTCCCATGGTTCATGGTGCAGCGCCACCACAGGTGGAAGAAAAGGGTTTGGTTCCTTTGACAGTGCAGTGTGAAAGCAAACCACACCATCTGAAAATGTAACAAATGCTGTTATTTTGGTCCCCAATCGGAGTATCAGGTGTGAAAACACCCTAAGAGAGCGCTAGCATCGAGTCTTGGGTGACTGAACCTGAAACATGAACTAGGAAGAGCACTTCCTTCAGATTCGCCTGGTAGTTGGAAGTGTGCATCCTGTAGAGCAGTGGTTCCTAACCCTGGACTTCAGGGGCCACTGTCCCGCATGTTTTAAGGCTTTCCTTGGTGCCACGCTCAGGAGGTAATCATTTCAATCAAGTATGTTTCAGCAGGGTCTCACCAAAACATTCAACACGTTTGGCCCTGCAGGACTAGGGCTGTGGTCGTCATGACTACTCTGTGATGGTTCCCTTTGGGGATGACCCTCATCAAAGATGGTGAAGGCCTTTTTTATGTCCTCGTTTCCTACTTGAAGCACAACACTGGTTCAGGTGGAAACAAACATATTGAGTGTGAAAGTGAACCAAACGAAGACGTGAAACATCACTAAATGGTTGTTGATAAGGATTCCCTCTGTAAATATGCTAAGGATAACTGTTGATAGGTCATGAGTAAACCGTAAACAGAATATTTAGACTAAGGAGTTTTATGATTGATTTCCACACAAGTCAGTGAATGAAAAGATGGAAAGCAGCTCTTAACAACCAGGAGACTCAATCTGCCAGGTAATGGAGTCAGTATGGTAACCAAAAAACAGGAATACGATGAGAAATATTAGATCGTATAGTGAAATGAATTTTTTTTTTACTTTTAAATTTTCACCCAACCACTATTTTCATAAGATAAAATAGTGTTTGAACTATTTTAACTTATTCAGAACTGGATGGGAGCATGAAAAATGTATATGTTGTAATTACTTTTTTCAATTTCTGTAGAAGTTCTCTAGTGTGTATGTTTTTATTCACCAACAACCAGTCTGATCTTTTCGCTGAGAGAAATGGGAGCAAATCCAAATCAATCTTTATATGCGCCATAAACGCTGTCGGATGTGTGCCGCAGAGTGAGATAATTCCATTTATTCCCAATATGGAGGAGGTATTTACAGCAGCTTGCCGTCTTTTATTTGACCATGCTAGTCTTGCAGTATAGCAAGTTGCCCGTGCTCTGAGATAAACAAACCAAACTCCATGAGCACAGACTGATTTACTGCCTTCATTATCATACTCGCCTGTGAGCTGCACTAAATCAGGGGCAGATTTCAGCCCACAGACTCTGCTAAATTCCTTTCACAGAAAAAAGTAAGCATTTGTTCTGCGGCGCCTGACGTTGGATGTTTCACATGGTGAAGTTCTCAACTTCACTTAGAGACGGCTGTTAGGCTTTGAGTTAAATGCTCAAAGCCCTGATGTTTCAGGGCTTCAGCTTTGCCTCTGGTAAATTGTGCTGGACGGCCTGTGTAACCCGCGTTTGAGAAGTCTTCTGCATCTTAATGTGGTGTTTTTCCAAGGACACACACACACCAAACAGTCATCGTATATGAGGCTGTATTTTGTATTTTCCAGTCACAGAGTGCCATTTTACAGCATAAACAAGTTTCCTTCCACTGTTTTGAAAATGCTCTATATATCAAATATGACTTCAAAGAAATTGACTGTCATTTAACTCCTTGAAATTGGGCCTCTGTCTCTTTAAATCTCCTCCTTCAGGTTGCAACACAACTCCTCTATTAACCCTTTAACGTTTTTACCAGAGTTCCACTGAGAAGTAGCTCTGAGCTCAGTTGATGAGCAGTTCCACAGTGGTGGATTGCTAATTGCTGTTGGCTAGTCTGAAGGAGTTGAGGGATGCTCTGTGAGGCGGAAGGTTGGAAACAGCAGGTCTGAGGAGGAGCTGCGTCCTGAAGGCAGAGCTATGTAGGCCCACCCAGGCGTTTTGCACAGCTGACTGTTTGCCAATGGAGATTTTTGGGAAAATGACAATTATGTATGCTGATGGTACTGGATGTCCATTGCCATTTTTAGGTCTTTTTCAGCCATCTTTCTCCCTTGCAAAACTATTTATGCACTTATATCATATTTATTTTTTTTCTTAATCTTGCCACATTGCAATTGGAAATCTCACTGTATTCTATTGAGATTTTACTTGACAGGCCAACACAAACTTATTCATAAATGTGAGGAAGAAGAAAAAGAATCCATGGTTTCATATAAAATAATTCTAAATGTTGGCTGGCACACTAACACATTGTTGTTCTGGCTGCATGTTTTTAAACGTATGTAGGATTAAATATCTGATCAGTGAAAAGATCAAAGAAAAAAAAAGAAATAAAACAACAATAAAACTTCTTCAATTGGTCCAGAATCCTGAAGCAAGACTCTTAACAGGATCAAACACATCACACCACTTTTATCCTCTTTACATTTCTCTACCTGCCACAATTAGAATTGATTTTAAAAGTTTAGTCCTGACTTTTAGAGCTCTTAGTGTCCCCTGATACATCACAGATCTCTGGTCCTGGAGCCAGAACCTCCTGAGGGTCCCTGAGACCCAGTTTTAAACCAGAGCGGACCCGTCCTTTCAGGCAGCAGACCCTGGCTGACACCTTTATTTAGACCAGCTTTTAGTTAAATTCACCTCTTATTGTTTTTTCTAAGATGCTTTATTCGTCTTTCTTGCAATTTGTTGTGACTTTTTTCTGTGAAGTAAATGCAGTTTACTTACTTATTTACTAACTTAATTTTACTTATTTATTTTCCCCATTCTCTATTCAGTCATGGAACTGAATAGAACAGGCAGTAAGACACTACAGATGACTTTGTGTGTAGTTAAAATGCTATAAACTGCTGTCTTTAATGGTTTACAGCAAATTCCTCTTAAAATAAAGGATGAACGTGTGGTGGTTGGTCTCATCCTTAAGAGGCTGATATTTGTTTGCTATTTAAAATAATTAAGACTACAACAATGAATTGTCCTGATCTTTTTTTTTTTAAAAAATGTATTTTTGCCTAATCAATTATTTTTCTTTCTAAAAATATGACGGAGACCAAAGATTGTTGTGCTATTTAATTTTTCACTTTTTAAACTAAAATAAATACAATTAATTTTATTTTATTTTTGGTATCTTTTTACTTTATTCTACCAGCACTTGTGTTTTATATTTTTTATGTCACTGACTGTGAAGCAGTTTAGTTAACCTAGTGTTACTGTAAAGGGCTATAAAAATAAATATATTATTATTAAGATAAAAAAAACAAAAAACATTTTCCTTGTTAGAAGATGGTGAGTAGCATTAATTCCTTCTAAAATATTTGATTAATTCCCGACTCCGAGTGCCAATCAAAGAAATAAAATAAAAAAGATTTCAGAGTTTATATTGATTCACATCTGCGACAGACTGGCGACCTGTCCAGGGTGACCCTGCCTCTCACCCGGAACGTTAGCTGGAGAGGCACTAGCAACCCTCCCAACCCCACTAAGGGACAAGGGTGTAAAGAAAATGGATGGATAGATATTAATTCACATATGTGCTTTTAGCTAAAAGATATTAAACTATTCTTTTATTTTCTCATTGCTTGGAAGTGTAGAAACTTAGTTCTTGTGAGGCTGTTTCTGATCTGAACAACAAAATCTGCCTATTTATATTGGATAATTATCAACTCTATATTAGCTAAGAAGAGACAGAAGACATTTGAGAGATTTCTTATGAAACGTCTGACAAAAGTCTCATCATACACCAATTGTTCTTTTGACAGAAAGTTTTTAAATTGCACGTTCATTCAACAGTATAAACCACACGGTAATAATCTCTGTCTGTCTCCTGTTTCTCAGAACACAGACCATTTTCTGACACAGGCTGGTGGATTAGCTGTATTGGTTTTCTGCGTATGAAATCTTGTCATATTGGATGCATCTGAGTCAGTCGGACTCACACTACATGTGTTGAGGGGCTTGCTTTTGTCCTGATGTTTTCTATGAAAATAAATGGACACACTGACAGGAATAAAAATGGGATTTTCCGTGTGTCTGACCTTCAAATGGTTCCTGACCTGAAGGGAAGATGAGTTCTTGCCGCAGCCACCCCAAACCTTCTCCCACTCATTTTTCACTTATATTGAGTTTATTAGATTTTTTTTCTCTCAATCTGCTGAACCTTTGTAACTGCAAACTGCAGACTCTTGAAGTTCTGAAGTTCTCTTAAAGGCATCAAATTTTTACTGAACAAAGACATAAATGCAGGTAGAGGAAAAAAATCAATTTAAAGCAATCCCTCCCATCCTCCAAAAAGTAATTTTTGTTGAAGGAAAAAGTGAATGCAGACAGAAAGCTGGTAGTGAATGTAGTGAGTGGCTTGTAGCTAAAATAAGCATTTTACATAATTTTTGGTTTATTAGTTATGTTTATCATATTGAATGGATCGAGTTAATATAAATCAACATGCTGGCAACATCACACATGCTACTGGCAGCATTTAAGCTAGCCTTAGCATTTTGGCAAATTTTATTTTACACTAATGTTACCACACAATGGAGTCATTTTTTGTTAGTCAACATGCTGCAGATAATCCACATCCTACTGATTTAAAATTATTGAATCAGTTGAAGATGTATTTCCTTTTAACTCATGTAAAGCACTTTGTTGCTGAAAATGTGCTTTAAAAATAAAATTACCTTACCTTGAAAAACTTAACTTTAATAATAGGAAACTTGTAAATATGGACTCTTCTTCAGGAATTGAACTTTATCTCATAAGCAGATCCTGCTGTTACAATTTTTACTTTAATTTTTTTTTCTGCTGTGATAGACTCTTTATTATGTATTTGAATTTGTTTGTTATTTTTGACACTTTTTTTTGCCAATTTATGCATACATTTATTTAACTTTTGACGATTGCAAGACTTAAAACCAACCTCGTCAATGTCTGTGATTATTCCTTATTTTTTATATTGTGATAATTGTCTATGTGTTAAAGATCCTCTATGCATGTTACAATGTTATTTGTTTGAAATAAAGTAAAAAAAAAACAACCTCTTACTTCTTACTTCTGTTTCCATTTTGCGTTACCTTGGCAGTGTAATAGGTAATAATAGCATTTTTGCTCATTTTGACTTACACACTAAGTTAAAATTCACATTAGTGAAAAAACTAATGTTTTCACATTGAATGGAGTAATTTTATGTTAGTGAACGTGCTAGTGGTAACACTTTCTGGACGCATACAGACCCTTTAAAAGTGTTGAAATCAAATCTGACAGAGTTAGAGGCTAAATGCATATGCCTTTAGTTAATGATGGAGACAATCTGAGACGTTTAAAGGCTGTTTCATGTAGATTACTGAGAAGCAAGGAAAGGAAAACGTATGTGAAACTAAGTAAATTCACATTGCATGATTAAAATTACTTTTTTTTTATCAGCTAATAACCTTATAAAATATTGTTTATACCACAGGCATAAACAGTGTTTTTCACCTAGTAGCCTGTTTGTCCCAGGCAGCTTGAAGGACTAAATCCTGTAAAACACAACAAGAAACAATATTCAAATTGTTTCTTCAAAGCTGCTTCATCTGCCCAGACACGCCTCTCACTTCAGCCATTTTTAAGAGCCATTTGCGTTCAGCAGACATCATCTGCATTATCTCTAACATCTCACTCACTAAAATGCAAATGTTCAGACCTGTCTTAAAATACACAAGCTTCTCACTTACACTCACTTTATAGTTAAAAATAAACTTCAGCTCCACCTGATCAGCTGAACCTGGCTCACCATGTGGGCCTGCAGAGCCTCCTCTCATTAGAGAAAGACATGCCGAGCCGTGGCAATTAAGTTCAGCACGCTTACTGTTAATGACTGGCAACATTTGGTGGCATCTAGAACTGGAGCGTGATGTGTGTGTGTGTGCGTGTATGAGTGTGTGCGAGTGCGTGAGAGTTTCCTGCTTTATGTTTTATAATACATAAACCAGATGCCCCTTGTGGTGATAATCACCGGTGGCATCATAGAGTAAACACAGCTGTGATGGGGCTGCAGCTGGTGAGAGGGACGTGGCGCGCGGCGACCTGGGGGACGTTTTGTTTCCATCACCAGGACCGACGACAAATAAAATAAAACAAGGAGGAGGTCGCTCTGTCCTCAGAGTGACTTTCAGCCTGAGTGTAATAAATCGTGACCTGTCCTACAGTGGTATGGTGTAATCTGGATTAATATTCAGCTCCCATTTCTCCTCTTCAGGCCCTTTATGAGGTCAGCGTCCAGCAGGTGAAAGTGTGTCAGCTGACTGCACATCAGCTGAGTTCTTAATAAACAGGTTAATAGGAGCTACTTTTCAGTAATAAAAATGTTGTTAAGGGGTTAATAAAGGAGCCATGTTGTGATGACTTCCTGAAGGTGGGGTTTAGAAAGAGCAGGAGTTTTTAAAGAGACAACGGCCCAATGTAAAGGCGTTAAACTACGAAATCAAATTTATTTTAAGTCATATTTGATACATGTATTGTATAAAAACTAAAGCTAACATAGTTACTTGACTGTGCTGTAAAATGGCACTATGTGTCTGGACAATATATAATATTGCCACTTTCCTCGCTTAACAAGGTAGTGGTGGTAAAAGAAAAACCCTGCCTGATTACTAGATTCATAATTATCGTAAAAGCTGGGTCAATAACAGCAGTAATATTAGTGAAAAGGAAGGAAAATGCATTTCCAATATCCAATCAGAAGGTCGTTTGGATCTAAATGAAGTCTGAGAATCTCATTTGCATACAAGGATAATAAATATTTCGTTTAGTTTGACTACGAAAAACTGAAAGAGATGTACAGTGTGTTTACTAAAGCCTCCCTTACTTACTGACTCCAGACAAACTCTGAGATGTAAAGTTTAAACTTTAAATTGAGTGCATTAGTCCCTTCACAGAAATGTCAATACCAATTTAGCGGCCGGTTTTCCCATCCCGCCCACATAATGTCAGCTCGCTGGTTGGACAGTAATTGGCTTAGAAGACGAGTCGCTGGTAGAAGAACTGAATCACAGACAGCTTTGTTATGCTAACTGTTCACTTCAAACGATTCTCATTTTGTTCCAGAGTCATTTAGAAAAGAGATAGAAGAGCTTAAACAGCACAAAACATTTGCAAAGGTGATAGAGGAGACTGGTAATCTCTCCTCCTTTTTCTTCCTACTTTCAAGCTTCTTTGGTGCTCTAACATGTTCAAAGCTGGACTTAAAAATAAATTCACTCAATTTAGTTTGAGGCGATCAGGGATTAAGGCTCAGATTTGGGTTTTTTTTACTGCTTCAGGTAATATTGCTATTAGTACAAGAGTGTACTGCAGACATGTCCAAACATTTTCCCTTCAGAGTCAAAGTCACCAAGTCATTATTACATGATGTAAAGCTCCAAAAAGTCGATTTTGCATAATACTTCCCCTTAAAAGTAATATTTACACTTGAATTTATGTTCTAATTGATTGTTTATTAATTAAACTGTCAAATCAATTCAACTTTCTGAGCAGTTTGTGTTGCTAGCCAAAAAAAAAAACTGCTGTTCTACTATCTAAACCACCACACAATTTAAATAATTATAGAAAAACTGATGTAAATTGTTAAACCTTTTTGTTAGGATCAAACTAATTCAACACAACAGAAGTAAGGGAAATGTCTCTGATATCTGAAATTGATGTTCTCCAATTTCTCAGATTTCTTGTAAATGCTTAAAAAGTAAGAGTTTTATCAAAGTATCTCCGGTTGCCATCACGACGCCAAATTCGACAATTTTGCCTTTTTTGTTTTGTTTTGTTTTGACTAATTTTCACAGATCTTCTGCTTTGTGAACCAGTTTTAACATTCATTCATGTTAATGGTCAAATTTCCATTGTGTCAGAACACAATCAACCATCTGCTCACATACAGCAGAGCTCAGCTTAATTACAAACCATTTTAACATGAAAAGAGGAATCTGATGTCTTGTTGCTGAGGCGATGGCTCATATAGTTTTATGACTGTTAACGGTTGTTTTGATATTATGGTATCACAGTCAGGGATCAGTGTTTTAATGGCGGTTCGCTCATCTCATGACGGAGCCAATGGCTGCTTCCTTTGTAAGTCGGGCTTTAAAAAGAGCCCGAGGCTGCGAGGCTCTGTTCGTGAGCAGGAATGGCACCAATAAATTAGATGCAAATGACATATTTGTTGGAGATTAAATGGATGAGCCTCTAGCAGCTGGAACCAGAGTGAGTTATATCTGAGGTATGGAAGTCATTTTGGGGATGCTGTACCTCCCTAGATATACAAAAACTAAAAAAACAAAAAGATTTGAGGAAAACAGAGGATGTGTGGTGGGGATGAAACACAGCAACAAACAGGAATATAAAGGAAGAAAGTTTTCTGAGTATTCATAACAGGCTGCCTGACGTCTGAAGGTTTGTGGGCAGTCAGTTGCACTCCGGTCTGATTGGTTTGGTTCAGTTGGGAACAAAAACTGGATAAGTGCCGAAAAAGTCCTTGAAACATTTTGCTGGGTTGATTCTGATTGTTCTAAAGCTGTTTACAGTTAAAATTGCTCTTCAAAAGTATTCACACCTCTTGAACTTTTCTGGTTCATTTTACAACCACAAAACTTCAATGTGTTTTATTGGGATTTTATGTGATAGATCAACACAAAGTACAGCATAACTGTTGAGCACAAACTCAAGGCCTGTGGGCCAAATTCGGCTCGCCTCAGCTTTTTATGTGGCCCTCTAGATTCTATACTAAACACTAAGTCTGTTTAAATGTTATATTATCAATTTTATCCATTTACTGGCAAATTATCAGTCCTTCTGGTTTCTTGATAAATATTGTGGAAATTCACATAAAATTAATAAGGTGTTTTTTTGTTGTTTTTTTTTGTTTTACTATCAAAATTAGTTTATTCTGCAAAAATGCAATGGAAATCATTTTTTTCTTCACAAGTCACATGATCAACAATCGGATGTTGCCACTGGTGCAAACCATGAAGAAGACGACGACTGTTGTATTAAATAGCATAGATAATTTATGTAGAAGTTACTTGTGAGTTACTCGAATCTCATTTCAAGTGTTCTAAGATATTTCACCAAAAATACTTGGTAGGATTTTGTGTTTTTGCAGCACAAATGGTACATTCATATGTCCAAGACTCATTGTAAGAAAGGATGGAACATCCACAACTTGATTTAGGAACAATTACTTTTTCACATTTTGCCAGTTATTTTTATTTTCTTTTTTTTTTGTTAACCTTATCAAGAGCAATCCTCATTTGCAAACGGAACATAATATTTTTTATATCTACATTTCTGATACTTTTAAGTTTCTGACGCCCCCAAAAAGAAACAAAACCAGGAAAGTCTGAAAGGGGATAAATACTTTTAAACAGTGCTACATAGAGCTCACAACACACACACACACACCCACCTACACACACATGTTTGTGTTGCTATCTTTGTGGGGACTTTCCATTGACTTCCATTCATTTCTACAGCCTAAACCTTACCTTTACCCTTTTCCTAACCCTAACCATCACATACCTAACCCTAACCCTATCCAAAACTCTATTCATACCTTAGCCCTAACTCTGACCCCTGACCCAAAAACAGGGTTTCCCCTTGTGGGGACCAGGCTCCGGTCCCTACAAGGAGCAATTGGTCCCCACAACGTAGTATATGTCAGGAAAATCGTCCTCACAAGGTATTACAAACAAACAAACAAACACACACACACACACACACACACACACATACACAAAATACTTTTGGCATTGTTTGATTTCCATTTTCCCCACTGTCCTCAAACCACACAAATCGTATTTAAAAGAAGTTGAAAGGTAAAGTTGTTGCAGAAGATTACAGCCTGGCAGCCTTTTATTTAACTCAATCATGATTTGTTTTGAAGTAAATTATAGAAAAACACAGCGGTCAATGCTGAAACACAACAATAAAGTGAAACACTGTCTGGCCGCCTGCCGATATGACAGAAATGAGCATGAGGAAGAAATGAGCGCCGTCCCTGAGTGACCCTCCAGAGACTGTAAACAAATATCCAGCAGACAAGACCTCTCAACTTTAGCTCTGATTACAGGAGGCTGATTGCAGATGTCACTTTTATCTGCCTGCTGCAGCTTCCATTTGCTCTCCATGTGGCTCTACAAAGACCCTCATTTGATACATGACTGTCCCTTAAAACATCCAATTCTAACTACTTATCCTGATGAAAGAACAAGACAGCTAATATACAGAGAGAAACACTGAATGTTTACATGCAAACTTTGCACTAATGGAGTTTAATAGACACTGGGTGTCCGTCACTCCAACTGGATGTACAAACAGACGCAAATTTGCCTTTGAAACAAAAACAAATAATTTCAGAAATTTTAAATTCTGTCTCTGCAGCTTCCAGGAAACATCTAGGAAAAATACACTAATAAATAGTTTTAAAAAATTCAACATCTAGACCTGGAGGACAGTTTGTGGTTTGCAACAAGCTGTAGTGAACCCAATAAATATGAATGTGGAAGAAGCTTTTTTTTTTTTTTTTTGGCCTACACACAAACACTGTGTCTGACAAAAAATTGCAAATATTGCAAAACCCCCCAAAGTCGACATCCTCACAATGAACCACGCATCATTAAGCACTGGGAATGGTATTCCTCAGCAGGGATTGGCCATCTGGTTTATGGAAAGATGAATGGAGCTAAATACTAAGACGGCATATTAAGACTGTAGTATACGGAGAAAAAAGGAGGATATTTCTGCCAAAAACTCAGAAATTTTGAGATTAAGCTCAGAAATTTTCTAGAAAAAAAAACTTGGACATTTCTGACTTTCAAAAGTCAGACATTTTAAACTTTTTGAAATTCAGAAATGTCCCAGTTTTTTTGTACAAATTTTTCACAATCTCAAAATTTCAGATTTTTTCTTTCAAAGTTGGACATTTCCAAGGGTTTCCTAGAAAATATCTGTGATTATTAAAAAAATTTCTGAGATTTTTGGCAGAAGTTTACTCCTTTTCTTTTCTATCTACAATAGCCCTACATGGTAAAATACAGTGCAGTTCTTAAAAGAAAAATCCAAACTGTAAAAAGAATTTAGGGTCTAGATGAACCTCAACATTCAACCAGACAGAACAGGATGATTAAGAGCAAAATACTCATGTGCTACAATGGTTTGTGAATGTAACGTGACAAAACATGAAAAGGGTACAGTGGTGTAGGGTTAATGTCGGTTACTATGGTTTCTAGTGATTATATGGCTCTTTGGAGGCTAAAGAAATAAATGGTTATCCCTGCTAGGTTTGAAACTTAGACTCAAAGATTTTTTCTTGCTTAAACTGCTCAGTGGAAAAAAGCTCATTCTCATTGGAAAAACTATTGCAAAGATGACCCTGAACATGGAAATCTGCTGGTCTGCAACCAGCTGGAAATGTAATAAGATGGGTCCAACTTTATGTGCAAAGTTTACAGTCAGGCTGGAGCCAATTTACAGAGGGGACTTTCTTATTTTTGTATGAATGTATAGATCAATATGTATACTTTTTTTGTCATAATCTTGGGTTATTTTTGGTTTCTTCTATGTTTGTAGTTTTGATAGATATTTTTCGACAACCTACGTAAAATGAACCATAGACAACTTATGTAAGTTTTTACCAAGCTTTCATGAAAGGAGAAGACGCAGCGGACCGCGCCAGCGAGCTGCCCACCGCGCGTTCTGAAAACTTCCAGTTAGAGCTCGTCTTTTATTTTCAGAGAAGGAAGGGATAGAAGAGACAAGTTATCAACAAGTTCTACACACACGAGGTCATCTCGTCTCTTCCCTTGGGAGCAATTTCTCTCAAGGGCGGAGGGCTGTTAAAAGTTTTAACACAGAGAGTGAGATGCCAACACTTCTAAATGAAAATCACAATAATCTATAGTAATATAAGACTGCTATGGTAAGATCAATAAGCTATACACATATAAGAATGATAACACATAATATTTCCAGCAATTTTGTTTATATCTTTTGTTTTCAGTTTCTTAGTTGTGCTAGCTTTTCTTTGATTAGTGTTTTACCTTGGCTATTGCTTACATTCTCCTCTGGTCCTTTCTCGCTCATAGCTGCAGTTTGTAAAATCTTGAGTGCCTATCTCACAGAGTAGCCATCCCCCACAAATTTCCCACTCAGCTCCTTCAGACTAGCCAGCAGCAATTGGCAAACGCCTGGAGGAACTGAGCATCTGCTGGGCTCATTACTACTTCTCAGTGCAAACCCACTAAAATGTTAAACGGATGATAGAGGAGCCATGTTGTGATGACTTCCTGAAGGTGGAGTTGCAGAAAGAGCAAGAGCTTCTTAAAGAGACAGAGGCCCAATTTCTAGGCGTTAAATTACAAAGTCAAATTTCTTTTACGTCAGATTTGATATATACAGCATTTTCATAAGAACTGTACAATTACGTAACATAGTTACTTAATTGTACTATAAAATGATATCATATGCCTGGAAGACACATAATACTGTCTAAGCATTTACAATGAGCAAACAAGATGAAGATAAAACAAGTGTTGTGGTTTGTAGGTCTTAGAAAAGACCCAAATGCAGAGACAGACAGTTAAACTACAAATATTTAATAATAAACATGAAAAAAACTTAAAAAACTTACAGCAGGTGGCAAAGAACAGGCGCGTAGAAGAATTACAGACATAACTATAGAAACAAGCAAAGTTCAATGAAAACGAGTGAGTTTAAACACAAAGGAGTGAGACTGCAGACAAGGGGCAGGTGGCTGATTATGACCAGGTGAAGCTGGTTGGAGGAGGCAGACTGAGGGGAAATGAATCAACAGTATCGATTCATGAGGCTCAGAGGAACGGACTGACCAGAAAGAACAAATCCAATAAGCACAAAGACCAGAAGACAGAAATAAATACAGAACCTGAACACAAAGACATTAACTGATGCCTTTCTAACAATAATAAATAGAGGAACTTATTTATTTAATGCAGGAAGTACTTTTGAATTGAACTGAATTTAATAACATGAAGCATGACTACATTGCATTTGAAATATTTATCTTTAGTTATTGTTTGAGAAAATCAATAATGGAAATTAAATGGACATAAAATGCCCAGGTCAGCTACTGAGGTTTTACAAACTCAAACATTTAATAACCACGTATATGAGCTAGCTGGGTAGCTGTTCTGGACAAACTCAGTTACATAATGCTGCCCCCTGTTGTTTACAATCCTTGATTAAATACAAAGAAAAAGCAATATCATGATTATTTTACAGTGAAGATTAATAAACAGGCCTTTTTATTCAGAAGCTTTTTAATGATGAGTTAAGAATAAAGGGGATGAAATCAGACTCTTCTGCTAAAGGCAGGAAGAGAAAGGCCAATAGACTGAAGTTAAGAAAAACGTTTACAGAATACATTGTGATAAATAGAGAAAATATTGAGATACTAATAATGTACCAAAGCAAGGAGCTAACAGTAAGAACTTGAGGAATAAAACATATTTTTTTTTTTTCTTTTTAAAGAAAGAAAAAATAGATAAAAGGAATGAATCTTGAAAGAAGAGGTTTAATTTTGGAAAACTCAGGTGGACATCTGGTGAACGAGTTTCCTTTCAACATGTTTTGTTGTTTTTGTCCTGTGATTGCTGGTCTATGCTGAGCGTTAATGAGCCTGCAGGCTGGCCAGGAGACGAGTGGAGGGAGGCCAGATGAAAGCCAGGCTCCTGTAGGCCCAACGGTAAAAACGAGGAGTCATCGTAATGCTAACTGTTGTGCATTTACAGTATCTGGCTGTTTCTGTGATGTGAAAAAGAGTAAATGTTCAGATCACACATCAGCGATGCTATCCTTCATTAGTCATGTTTTCTGGATTCTGAATTTTCTGGATGACCAGGTGAAAAATGTCTAAAATATTAACATCAGACAAATACAACCTGATGTAATATGAAAAGCTGTTTACAATAGTTTAATTTAAGTCAAAAAGCTGACCAAACAAACATGGTCTTACGTGTAAAAGTCACTGTTCCTAAACTGATAACTGGTTATGTCAGCCTTGGCAGCTACGTGCCATAAAGCGTTTGCAATTACTGGAAATTAGTCTTTTAAGACCCTGTGGAAGAAATACGGCTCACTCATATTTGCAACAATTTTTCTAATTCAGCCACATTGGAGGAAATTCGAGGAAATACAGGAAGGTTAAATTCAAAGACCAGGCTTAAATGAGGTCACTTTAAAATCTTTATTCTGGTTTTTTCTCTCTCTAATTTGCTTCTAGCTGAACTTGCTGTGCTTCTCATCATTTCCAGACTTACAGTATTAGGACACCAACATTTTGGAGATAATGAAAATATTTGGGTGAAAAGTGAGATGTACTCGTTTTTTCAGCCACGGTTTTTAGTACTGAAAAGCTTCCATACAGGCCGTTTTGCCCACTTCTTTTGTTATCAACTAATGAAAACAGCTGAGCTTTCATTACAAAGTTGCAAGGTGCAAAACTTTGTCAATATTTCACAATTGCAGTGTTTCCATTTCATTTCATTTCAAGAAATAAAATCACACATGTATAAGTTTGTTCTCGTGATAAGTTGCTGCGCCATGCTCCTCCCACCACTTCCTGTTCACTCGATTCTTCGTGGTTTGTGCCAGTGCTGACTTCTGGTTGTTGACTAAGTGACTTATGTGATGCAAAAAAAAAAATAAAATAAAAAAAGTATTTCCATTTCAGTTTTGTGAAATAGACCAGTTTTGATTCAGTTAAAAAGACAAAAAACAAACAAACAAAAAAAAAACCCACCTCAACCAGTGGCAAAACATTTTAGCGAAAAATGATTTTTTTTTTTCAAAATTGACATGTTTCCAGTAAGCAAATTTGTTTGAAAATAAACTTTGGTATTGACAAAATGTGATATTTTAAAGCCAATCCTTGATTTAATAAAGATTTAATATGGTAGCTTTGTTTACCCCGTAGGCTATTTTAGATCTTCACACCTGACATGCTGGAAACTGAACAAAATGACAAAAAAAAAAGTTCAACCATGAAATCTTTTTCACCACCTCTAATCAGTCCTAACCGGCCGTTTTTCAAATGCATAAAAAATTATTCTAACAGCACCATTTGTGCACCAAGATTTCTTCAAACCGTTTTGTAAAATTTACATTTGGTTTTCATCTAGCGGTAGAAATCAGTAGAAATTGGAATAAAGCCAAGTTACTGCGACAAGAAACAATGAGAGGCTTGTGTTTTGACAAGGCTTCCAAGGGAGCTTTGACTTGTTCCATAGCAACAGATGCTCTTTGAAGTCTGAAAAGATGGAGACTCTCAGAATCAAAGAAAACCAGGCGGAATACCAGAGCAGCCACTTATTCCAACAGGCTGTTGATGAAAGAAAGTAAGACAGAAGGGAAGAAAACAAATGAGGGAAGGCAAGAAGAAGAGGATTAAAAGATAAGTGAATATTTGATGCGTAAAAGTCAGGTTCCTCTCTTTTTTTCTTCTTTCTGTCATTTCCTATGCGCAGGCTGTTAACATTCTCCAGACTCAGTAAAACATTTTAAATATCTTCCATTTAAAGCAAACTAAGGAACCTGAAAGAGAAGACCCAGAGTTTAGCCTTCATCTGATATTACCAATCCTCAGCTAGCTTAAAGGGGCAGTGTGGATTTTAAAGGTACATAGTTGCATTTTATAACACAATTGAGTAACTATGACACCTTCAATTTTGTATATATCAAATATGACTTAAAAGAAAATTGACTTTGTAATTTAACCCAATGAAATTGGGTTGCTGCCTCTTTAAGAAACTTGCTCTTTCTGAAACTCCGCCTTCAGGAAGTCATCACAGTATTGCTCCTCCATTAACCCCTTAATGTTTTTACCAGTGCTGCTCTGAGAAGCATAATGAGCTCAGCTGACAGTCAGTTCCACCAGGTATTTGCTAATTGCTGCTGGCTAGTCTGAAGGAGCTGAGTGGGATTCAGGGAGACAGTTGTGCTCTGTTAGGCGGGAGCTCAGTCGGTTGGAAACTGCAGGTCTGGGGAGGAGCTGAATCCTTGAGGGCGGAGCTAGGTCCACCCAAGTGTTTTTCATAACTGAATGGCTGCCATGGGAGATTAGAGGATTTCTCAAACATGCATGAAAGAATCAAGGCAACACTCCAGGTTTGTTTTTGATCAGCGTGTAACATTATAAATGATGTAAAGCTAAAAAAAAAAAACAACAACATTTTATTTAACACTGCCCCTTTAAAGCCAAACCCAGTGGCTTTAAAATAAAAGTTTTAGAACTTTTTTCACAACTTTTCTCCTGGTCACCAGGTGAAGTTGCTACTTCGCTCCCGTCTCGTAACCACAGTCTGCTGTTTCTTCCCTTTCCAGTTTCATTTTCTCCCTGTGAACAAAACGCCAAACGTTGACCTGACTCAAACCGTGATTTACGACATAGCCATCTGTCATCTTTTATTTAACCCCCAGGGTTACGCACTTACTTTGATTAACATAAAAACGTTCAAGGTCATTTTTAATATGTAACTTCTGTGAGCTTCTGTGAGCATGTGTTCATGTTTCTCATGAACACATGAGAAACATGGATTTTTAGCTGTAGCTGGAGGTAAAATCATCTTTCATCAATGTTCTGGATCCTCCTATTCCTGAATGTTTAATTCTGCCTTATTTCCTGCTCTCAGTCCAGCGTTCCGGGCTGCATGGCCAGATGACCGTACCAAAGCCAGCATAAAAATATTTATAAAAGGACATTAGTGGAGTTCTGTTTGTTTGACTTTCTAAGGTTGTCTGACAAATTGTCTGGTCTGGCAGTGTAATTTGTGAGCAACAAGTTTTTGAAAGCAGCACTCTGCAAAGCGAATGATGAAGCCTCCTCAAGGTTATGCCGTCTCCTAATCACTCCCACGTCTCTGTCTCCATCCCCCTGCTTGACGACTGCATAATGGAGTTAAGGTAGGAGACGTCGCCACTGAAGGACGGTTACAAAACTGAGCCGATTTCTTTTCATCTGAAGAAGAATGTCATGTTTCAGCTGCACATTTTGATTTTCAGAACACCTCGCTTTTCCAAACACAGAAATGTCGGTAGTTATTTAGTTATTCTTATTCAGTTGATGAATGAATAATGACCTGATGTGTTTTAGCATGATGGAGAATTATGGCCATACTAATGAAAAGCAAGACAAAATAAATCACGAAAATTAAGTCAAATCAACATGACAATAAAGTCACATTACGTAAATAAAGTTGAAATAATATGAGAATAAAGTCATAATATTGCGAGAATAAAGTCGTACAAGACTAAAATCTAAATAATATGACGATAAAGTTATAGTATTATGAGAATAAAGTAGTAATATTTTGAGACTAGTCTAAATAATGAGAACAAAGTCATAATATTATCAGCATAAAGTTATGATATTGCCAGAATGTTTTAATATTATGACTTTATCATTATATATATATATATATATATATATATATATATATATATATATATATATATATATATATATATATATATATATGTATATATATATATATATAGTTGTTTTTTGTTTTGTTTTGCTTGTTTTACTTTTTTCTTGCACGTCTTTATTCTCATACTTTTATTTCTAATTATTATTTTCTCAGTGTGGCCCTAATACTGCGTCATATTTTAGAATAGGTTTTGATAAAGTCTTAATAATATGTTGATGGTTAAATGTAGCAGCTGAGTTGTCCAGTGGATGCTGCCCGTACAGCCAGTGTGGCTCTGCGTGGTTCATCTCCAGAGACACGATTTAGCTGCTGATGGAGGAGAAACTGACTTTTCCTCCCACTGAGCTCTGTTGGCTTACAGCTAAAGAGCTGCTTTGCTGCTGTTTATGAATGGAAGGATGTGCACATTGTGCTGCTACTCTCTCCAAATATTGAACTTTCAGCTCTGATTATGTAACCATAATATTTACGGATATTCTCTGTAAAGCTGCCTGCTGTTTACTCTGGACCAGCAGGTGAGCAGCCAGCAGGATTAGACATGAAGCTGTTGCTAAACACTCACAAGGGTTTGGGAACATTCAGTCATCTTCATGAGTTTGGTGCTACCACATCCATCTGTCAGATCTCTTATTAGTGTTATTATTATGCATATTGCCGACCTTGTGGTTTGTTCGGACACATTTAGTTATGTTATAAATGAAGGAGCTTCTTCTGTGTGTACAGTCGTTATTGCTGCTGCTGAATTTACTGTGAGATTTGGAGACTAAATTATTAAACAGTACTGTTTATGCTGCCTGTTTATAAAAACACAACCTTTTGTAAGTATTTTAAAATGTTTATTTTGTAATGCAAATTATACTCTGAATTGTGTGTTTCTATTGCCTGAATTTCTTTTCTTTTTGTTATTTTCTTTGCACTCATTATGTTAATCTTAAAAGCTACAGAATTTGCATAGAATTGAATATTTTCTGTCAGAATACATCATTTTGTACAAAAATCACTTAAGTACTGTTTTTACTCCGACTAGAGTAGTTTTTGTATGACTATGTTTTACTTCTACTTCAGTAAAAATATATTGAAGTAGTGCTACTTTAACTTATTTCCCTCAGCTGCTGTGGTTTGGCGAATCTGTGGCTATTGCTGCATTGTGTTAGGTAATGAATTCAAATCATATTCTGATTTTTAGTCGACTACCTTCATGAAGTGTAATATTTAACTCCAAACAAAAATTCCACCAGCATTTAAACTCACTGCTTACGCACAAATCTGAGGCTGTCTGAAGTGTGAAAGGAGTCTCAAAAATCCTGATGCATTCGTAAATGGATCTGTGAGTAAACACAGTTTTGTCTGTGTGTATCAGGCGACTACTTATTTAACATTTGTAGGCGTAGGAGAAGGTTTGAATTGGGAATTGTCAGATTTATGAGGTTGAAGTTAAAGAAATCTGTGTTTAGAAATGTAATCTTTGTAGAAATTGTAACTGTGTGTTTACTTTTATTTTGTATTCATAATTTCTTAATATTGGTGTGTGCATTTGACCACATATTTACAAGTACCTGGAGTTACGCACACTTTTTTTTATGGTTTACAAATCATGTTTCACAAATACGACTATCTGAAGTTACACACAAAGATGCTTACATGGATTACAAATCCAGTATTACACACAGGTATTTTGAGACTATTTTCTCCCCATATTAACCCACTAAACTGATAGTTGTGTTCAATGAAGTGGTTTTCCTTATTAAGCTGCATCTAACCTGAACAGGTTGTTACCTTTAAGCATTATTTCGCAGAAAACCTGCAACTCTGATCGTATGAGACTCAGATTGTTCATGAAACTCAAACCAAGAGTCTCTTCTTTTTGCACCAAGTCAAGTTTCAAGTTTGCAATTTAAGTTAAAGTGGAGTCTAAATGTGGGACTAGAGTCATCATGTCTGCTGCATAGGTTTTTGTTTTTCAGCCCATCCTGCTGAGGACTATCTGTTTATGCTGCCTGTTTATCCCGTCTCAGTTCACTCAACCTGAATGGTTCTTTATTTCTGCTGTGGTGACTCCCTCATTTATTACACCAAACATACACATTTAGATGTTCGGTTTTGTTTAGATCTGCTACTTGAATGGCTGTTAGAGCTTAATCAAAGTCTTGGTTGCATTATCTCAATAATTTTTTGTGAAATAAAATATTTTCTTCTCCTTGTGGACTTTTTTTTTGCAGTTTGTAAATCTCACAAAGACAAAATGCTATTTGATACAGTGGATCAAGGCCAGAGGAACAGAGGAAGTCATTTACATGTTAACAGGTTTATAAGCGTTAAAGGATCTCTTCTGGAGGTCGGTCTGTTTCCCTGAGCTGCTTCGACAGACAGATCTAAACATTCGAGTCTCATTTAGTTGTGTCTACTAATTTTTACTTTTTATGTCAAAGAAATCTTCCAAGTTTTAGATTTTGAACTTAGATGTCTGAGTTTGTGAAAGATAAAATTACAACAGTGAGTTGTTTTAACTATTTGGTAACGTCATGTTTCAAGAGTTAAGTGAACTACGGTTTGTAACCTGGCGCTTAAAAAACTGAAAGGAAAAAATGCAGCAGTGGGAACTCAAACAAGCTCGATTGGCAATAGTACAACATTTACAGGACAGACTGTCCAATAGATTCTGTTACTTTCTCTGACCAAGTAGATCACTGAACTTGAAATAAACAGCAAGCACTCAGTTTTTTTTAGAATAAAATAATTTCTTTAAATGTAAAATACTTGTTGAGGATGGATTTACCTGACTTATGTAACAAAAATGGGTCATATATTAAACAACTAATGTGAAAATAAACCTGCAAAAAAAAGTGTTTCAGAAGATTTTTCCTGGATGTTTTCTTTGGATAGAAAGATTTTTGTCACTAGCCGTGTTTCCATAGATCTTCAAATTGTGCAAATTGGAATTACGAAAACAAATTTGCTCAATGGAAACACACTGACTTTGATAAAACAAACAAAAAAACCCCCCAACAAAAAACAAAAACAAAACACATTTTTCAAAAAAACGATTTTCCTCTACAATGAGGTGGGAAAAATAGGATGAAATCAGTGTGTTTGGCAAAGCTGCAATTGAAACACTTTATTTTGCATAAAACGAGTCACATGACCAACAACTGGATGTTACTACTGGAGGAAGACACAAAGAAGACAACAGGAAGTGGTAGGAGGATCATGGCGCTGCATGTTTTTTATTAACTTATCATGTGAACAAACTCTTTCACGTTGCGTTTCTTTTTTAATGGACATTGCAAAGTTGTGTTTTTCCCACTTTAGAGGAAAATCAACAAAGATTTGAGTAGATTTGTAAAGAAAACGCAGCTTCTGAGAATAAAGGAGATTTTGGTTGCTAGTAGAAGATGCCCAGTGCTGTCAGTCTCTTCACAGCCTCACTGACCTTTTCAGATTTTGTCCATTTTGGAGAAACCTCATCAAATGATCGATTTCTGTCTTTTCTGTGCCGTGGTGTATGTAATGCTGTGGATCTTTTGTTCCCTTCTCCAGGGTGATACCTCTGTACAATTAAGTCCTATGATGAGGGGCTGTATGTATTTTCCAGGTATTTTATTTCTAGCTAACAAGTTCTCTAATTGATATATCCAATGGTAAAATAAATCAAAACATGCTTCAAAATTTTATTTTAAGGGTGTAAGCATGTTTGCAAACAGGGCAGGGTTTGATAGATCTGATATTAAACATTACCTTTTGTTCTGGGAAAAAGCAGATTTTAGATCAGATGTCTGCAAATATTCTGTTAGAACAATGATGACCTCGTCAGTCCATCTTATCAGTCTCGTCTCTGATGAGCGAAATTCTTCCATAACTCAAAATATTGGATGCCGTCCGTCCCACTGCAGCTGCCAGGCGGGACAGGCTGCAATGATTTACCGTCTTCATGTCCACTTGACTGACAAATGGGGATTAATTATAGTCCAGCGCACCCAGAAAATTATACCTGCTTCACATATTGAGCACAATACCATGACAGCCATGTGAGAATAAAAGAAGTAGACGTTCTTCATTTTTCCTGCCTCATTAGGCTTTCAGAAAGTCTTTCTTTTTCAAAGTATTCTTTCTGCTGTATTCAGCAAGAGAAGAAGAAGAACTTACAGAACAAAAAGATAAGTACTCACTGTAGTCCTGGTCACTTATCAGTTTTAAGTGGACTGGAAAATAGAATTAGAATTTTTTTTGTTGGATGCTTATCTTAAAGTCTGAAGAATCGATGAAGTCAAAGATGCTCTTCAGACTGAACTGGACTGTAAATTAATCAGAAAAATTCTCATTTACTTTGTTCAGCGGTGCATGAACAATAACACTGATCAACAGCCAAAAAATTGTCTGGGGTTTTTCAAATGGTTTAGGGTAATTGTGATTTGAGATGACATTGGTTTGGCTCAATCACATCAACTTTCTGAACTATAAATGCAACATGAGCATCAAAATTGATGATGCTCTATTTTGATGGAGCATCAAAATGGTACACCATTGCATGATGGAGCTCCTGAGAAACGTATTCTTGATCCTGAGAAAGAGATGGGGAATTTTACACAAAGAAGACATAATGTTCAGTTAAGGATGCTGCACTCTTCCATGCAAGGACATCGGAAGATCGATCTTATAAATGGGTAATGACTAAAATCACGAAACCCTCACTGTGGATCCCTCAGAAAAATGAACCAATTTAAATAAAGAAATCTCTCTATGGGTGATTCCACGTTAGAGAGCGTTCATTTTATACAGTTAACATTGGTGCTGTAAGTGGTAGCACCACAGCACTTTTGAATTTTAGTCATCACAATACTGGAATTGTTTCAGTTGTTTTAAAAGGTTTATGTCAGTCTGCTTGTCTCCATCGATACGATTCCCCACCGCCCTGCACAGCAGGGGGTAAAAAACCAAACCAAAAAAAAAAACATAGAACAGAAAAAACAGAAACGCAAATTGCACAAAACTCTGAAACAGGAGAACCGGAATGTAGAATGGAGCAACAAACTAGGTGTGAATCAGGATCAGAGAAAAAGGCGGCACCAGGAATCTTGGGCCCCATGATAAAAAATTTAATTGGGCCCCTTTAAAAAACATGTCTCTCCATAAACCAACAGAGACAGTGTAACCAACGGTAACTAGTAGTTTCTGATGAGGTTGCTATAAACAAGCCCACTTTGACTCACTATACTGAATATTTGCTCTTCAGGGTTCAATGAACAGATAAACATCACAGGTCCAAACAAGGACAATCATGATTGACACATTACATTTCAAGATCTTAATGCTAAGCTAATATGAGCTGAGTAATATAATACGCTCCAAACATGATAATTATTACTCTTGTTTGTAAGTTTTTCCTAAATCATGAGCTGCCATCACTTATTCTAAGTTGCTTATCAGTGTAAAATGATCTCTTTGGTCGAACACAAAGCAGAAAATTCTCATCAGCTTTTATCACGCCCTTTGACACCAGCTGGATGTTTGAGAGACAACTTACTAAGCATCATTGTGCAGCCTGTCTGTCTTATAGAGCTCCCTCCACACCTATTGCCTGACTCTCTGCTAAATAGCTGATAAATGAGCTAATAAGGAGACTTGAAGACATCAATGTGCCACTCTTTTTAAACTTTTCCCATATTCCTCTGACTGCAGAAATGTGGAGGTAAGCAGAATTTACTGATAACTACTTGATACATGTCAGGATTAGAAAAATATTTGTATTTCTAGTGATCCAATATACATCCGCAACATTACAATGGAAATTAACTGTTGTAATATATACCAAGTATCTTAAAGAGTTGGTGGATGTTGTTGCTGTGGGCAGGAAGGATCATCTCCAGTATCAATTATTCTTCTAAAGACAGTGTTGCTGTCATGGCATGCTAACACTTCAATATCCTGATTGCAGACACAATATCCCACAATCACAAGTCTTGGATGACACCATAAGTTGTTGTAATGAACTGGTAAATCAATCTCATCTGCCTCTACTGCTGCTCCCTTGTAAATATCTCTCTGGCTGTTTGGTTTGAAAGCTGGGCAGAAAGATGTTGGGTTTGGGGATATGATTCTTGCCCATTACAAACTGTGGAAGACATTTTCTCTGCTCTGCATGAACAAAACCTTCTTTTCAAGTCTCATGAGATTTGTGGTTGTAGTACAGGTGGCAGTAGTTAGTTCACTATTTGAGCTTTTGAAATAATGATTAGCATCTCCTGGTCATAAAAATAAACCTAAAAAAGTATTGCCATCAGTGTAGTGTGGTAGAGTTCTCAGACTCTCACATCATCATTCCAAAGATGAAGGAAAACTCTGTGATGTCACAACTAGAGTCCTGCTTGTGATGTCATCAGCTCTGTATGTATGTAACAAACTTCTACATTCTTGTCATTGCTTGCTGCACTACTGACAAGTTCAGACGTTCACAAAGCTCTTTCAAAGTTGAACATTGAGATCGTTTGCTGATCAAAACGGATTTTAACAAACATCGTTTTGTCCAACATGTTGAACCAAAGGCCACATTCCTCCAACGGTGAGATGAGACCCCAGCATGGAGCATGGAGAGCTGGACAGAATCTGCAAGGCTGGACTGAGAACAGAACGCCTCCCATTGAGTTACAGAGAGAGATCCAGAGACTTGGCTCTCTTTTGGAAAAGGAGAGAGCAAGATGGTTTGAGGAGAACCAAAAGCTAGTCTACGTGCAAAGAGAACTGGAGAATACAAAAGCCGAGTTACAAGGGCAGAAAAGACTCAAGGAGATGAAGAGAGAACTACTGACAGGAGAAGAGTTTTCTGATTCAGAGTCTCTCAGACGAGCTATAATCGCTTCCAGGGTGCACAGCGACATAAAACACAAGACGTAAAGATAGATAAAGAGATGAAAGATCACTAACTGAAAATGATGGACCAAAAGATGGAAAATCTGAAAATGGAGCTCCAAGACAGAGATGAACTAGGACCTTCAAGAAGAAAAGTGGCCGGGCATCAAGAACCAAACGGGGAAAACTACACTATCCCTGTAAAAACCATTTATGACCCTGCATCCATGGATCTGGAACATCTATTAGAGAATATTGAATTTCCTGATGAATCTCCCAATGAGCTGAATGACTTTGAAAACAAGATGCTGAGAGATTCAAGCATCCTTGATCCCGAAGCCATGGAAGTGACAGACCTGTGTGTGGAAACTCTGTCAGAGAAAAGGGAAAGCAAAGATCCTGAACCAGTGGAGGAGTCTCTGAAGAAACATCTTCAGTGTGGAAAACGATGTGACACACTTTGAGCCTCAAGAAGCAACAAAAACTGAAGAGAAGCAAGAAAACCTCTAAAACAAGCAACTAGTAAAAAGTGTAAGGTAAGTTCTGAACCGTTTCAAGACCTCAAAACACATCTCATGTTTTAGACCAAAAAAATGGGCAGCATCTTCACAGAAAAGAGATTTTAGTTCTTAACCAAGCGTCTCTTTTTGTGAGAGTTTGTTTGTTCTCCCAGTGTTAGTGGGGGTTTTCTCTGGGTGCTCCGGTTCCCTCTAGATTTCCAAAATCATGTAAATTGGGGCTATTGTAAATGTAAATTGTCCTCAAGAAAGTAGCACTAATTTCTGAAAAAGTTGAATTTGCAAACCGTTTGGATTGGAGAAACACAAAAAGAGTAATATCCGGTGAGTGTTGAACTCTCCAAAGGTTGCCCTTTGTCACAAATTTCTAGGAGCCGTCAAGGTGTTGATGGGATCCATTTTGGTGGCCTTAGGATCGCGTCTGCAAAAAGGATTTCTTTTTGCAGATTTGATGAAGTCCTATTGACTTCAACTGGCTGTTTCATACTTGGCTGTTTACTGAATGTAACTGTTTAAAAGTCTGTTAAAATAATTTTTAGTTTGCGTCATCACACAGTCACATTTAAGACACACAAACACTCATGCACACATACACAGTGTAATTCAGTGTAGCTCCAGGTAGCTTTTTGCTGCAACTAGTATTTATGTTTCTGGATGCATTTGAGTACTTTGTCAGTCAGCTGCAGGTCCAAATGTGTTTTTTTTTTCTGGAGTCTACTTCATCATTGGAGTGCAGATCACAAACTCATACAGAGTGAAATAGCTTGATGTCTGAGACCGCTGTGGGTCATGTTTAGACGCATGGCTCTGGGTGTTTTGTTTCATTTTTATCCATTATGCACTCCGTCTCCATCCAAGACCATGGGATTTTACTAACTAGTGTCACATTGTTGTCCTGCTGGCCAGTGAACTATATATAATGTCTGCATCAGATGTGAAGCTTCTGAATGCTTCAAAAAGACCCTGTAAATTTAATGACTTAAAAAAAAAAGAGAACAGTGAAATTGCTGGTGATCTTTAAAGGGACAGTACTGTGTATTTCTCAGGTATCTAGATGCATTTTGTATCACAATCAATTAACTATGTTACCTTCAGTTATAAAAATGCTATATAACTTATATGACTTAAAAGAAAGATTTGACTTAGTAATTTAATGGCTTTGAACTCCTACTCTTTCTGAAACTCCACCTTCAGGAAGTCATCACAACATGACTCCTCTATTAACCCTTTAACGTTGTTTTTATCATTGTTTCACTGAGAAGGATCTTGTATAATGAGCTCAGCAGATGCTCAGTTCCACCAGTCGTAAGCTAATTGCTGCTGACTAGTCTGAAGGAGCTGAGTGGAGTAGTTGCATGGGAGGGCTGCTCTGTTAGGCAGAAACTCGGTTGCTTGGAAGCTGCAGCTCTGAGGAGGAGCTGGGCCTCAAAGGTGGTGCTAGCTCCAACCGGGCATTTTTCACAGCTGAATGGTTGCCATGGGAGACTACAGGATTCCTCAAACATGCAGGAAAGAATCAGAGCAACACTCCAGGTGTGTTTTTGACGAGGGAATAACATTATAACATGATGTAAATCTCAAAAAAGTCAATTTTACCTAATGTTGCCCCTTTAACAGCTGTGAATAATTTGCTTTATTTCTGCTGCTGGAAACCATTTGGATTTATTTCCACAAACTTAGCGTGGCAGATGTGACACTTACCATCCTGCTGAGGCTGCTCACAAGTTTCCCATAATTTCTAAATTTACCCAAATGCTTTGATTTCCAGAAAGCAATAAGACCACAAACCCTGCTTCTTTAACAGGAGCTTCTGCTGAGCACTTAATATCTGCAATTAGTTTCATCAGAGCAGGCCTGTGTACGTTCCGGTTCTCCATTCTCCTTTCTCTATTCTCCATTAAATGCTGTGTAATTCGTGAAAAATTGCAATGCAAATGAACAAAAGAATGACTCCAGGATGCGACCTGCCGGCCCTGTGTGACGGCAGCCAGAGACGGCCTCCGTTCAGCCAGCTAAGTGCTGTGCTGCATTAGCCACGGTGGAAACTGTCAGCGGGCTTGATGCATTTTCATAAATCCCCTGAAAGCTTTTGATTAACCTAATTTGCCCCGCTCCAGTCACTGCACTTTTATTAATGCTTTATTGTATCGAAGGGGAGCAGCTGTTTGCCCCATTCCTTCACCAACCAGTCGGAGGAGAAATCAGATGTCGCCGCTCTTCTGACAAATGTGTCTGAGTTCGTCTTAAAAACACAAAAGACGCTGGACAAAAAGTGGTTGTCCCCTTGCAAATTTTGTTCACATACACACAAAAATAAGATCAAATAAATCAATAAAGTCTGTGGCAAAGAGCAATAGAGTGTTTATATTTCACAGTACTTTGGCAGGACATTCTCATTTAAGTGAACTACAGAAAATTACACTACAAAGTTATTTTACATTTAATGGTGTGCTCTTCAAAATTCCTTTAGTAAAAATGAATGAAATGTTGACAAAACGGTACATGAATAAATACATAAAAGAGTCTAATGTCCTGGAAACAATAAATAAGTGATGTGTGTTTGAAATGCCTAGATTGTGTCTGCACACTTCAGTAGTTTCTGTCTCTCCTCAGTAAGACATGGATCATCCTCCACAGCATCACGTCAGGGTCAGCCTCATTTCCCTGGTTACAAACACCGAGCAGGACATGAGCACATGTGAACATTTCATTCATTTCCTGATGCTCATGACGACTGATCGGGTGATCCACCCCAATCGTTGAAACTGTGTCGTTAAACAGATCCGTCCTGCGATCTGCCTTCATTCTCCACAGTTTCTCATGTTATAACTACAAACCTCAGTGTGGTTTATTGGGAGTTAATGTACCAGAACACTGCAAACACTGCATAATTGTAAAAAAAAAATTTAACAAATAAAAAAAAAAAACAGGAGAAGTTGAACTAATTTTGCCCCATCTGGTCAGTACTTTGTAAACCATGTGATGCTGAAGTTTCAGGTTTTAGGACATTTGTGTGTCTCCAAGTTTGTTTATCCAGAGATTTTTTTTATCTATTTTTTTTCTTTGCAAATGTTAAGAAGCTCTAAGCTCCTCTATAATATTTTTATTTTATCTCCAGAGTGCGTAGGTGTGAACATTCTGTGTGTCAAGGTACTGCTGAAATGTTTCTTACCGTGTGGGCGTGTCCTCTGTGACGGCCATCTTGTCGTCCAACTAAAGAGAGCAACACCTCGAACCCAGCCCTTTTATAGGAAGTGAGCTGATAGGAGCCGGAGTTTGATTGGCTGAGGACTAGAAAGTCATAGTAATGGAAAGAATAAAGAACAGGTTACAGGAACGCTCTTATTTTGACAGGGTGCATTCTGGTAACTGTTTGCTTGGTTCTGGTGAGTCTCAAAGCCCACTAATAATAAAGTTCTGAACAGATTTGACTGACTTGAACCAACCTATAATAGACATGTAATCTCTGAGTAATTACATAAAGCATTCAGTGTTAAACATAACGGCCACTTTGGAGCTTTTTTATATCATGTCAGATCACATTAGATCTCACCCTTCAAGTAAGCATTTCTGCTTCTACCCTTTCAAGTTTCGACCCTAAAACTCTAAGGTCAAGGTCATTTTTAATAAAAACAATGCAACTAAATTGCAAATCAGTTATAAAGTCATGTGGGTCATAAATAAAGTTTTCATGAATTACGATGGAAAGAGAAATGTGGGGAATCACATTACATAGTGCATCACATACTGTATGCTGGAATTCCAGCCATTCCAACATTTACCCAACGCCGGTTTTTATCAAACCGCCGTTGATCTTTTCATACCAGTTTGAGCTATGAGGCAGCTTTCTTAACTAATTCAAGCAAGTTATTTTCTGTTACACCTGGCTTATTCTGCAGTTTCATCACTCCTTATGCCTTGAGGTACAATAGGGTTCTACTGGATTCGTAGCGTCTCCACCGTGCGGATGCCAGACGGAAGTTTTACAGCCAAGACTTTGGATGCAGATGTGAGTTGTGTGAGACTGATTTTAGTTTAAAAAAAAACAAAAATGCTTCTCTTTGCCTGGTACCTGAAGACGACAATATTCACCCGCCTCCTGCTGAAATAGTTTCCTCTTCTCTGTTTAGCTGGGTAGTGCAGTGCGGGTGGGTGCAGCTACATTTTGAAAAATCTGTGCAACATCAAATATTGCTAGGATTATTTGTAATACATGAGGCTCTGAAATGTGCTGCAGGACGGTTTATAAAACACTTCAGCAGAGTTCCTCTTATATTGACAATTACGTCTCTGCAACAGAAAGAAGGAGCAGTCCTCCTCATCCACATACACAAAGCCATTGAGAACTTTTTGACTTGTTTTCACATTATTTTTTTTTAGTCAGCTGAGCGAGAGTGATTTCCTCTCTCTGCAATTTTATTAAAAATAGTTTTCTTTTTTACTTCTGTGCCCCAAATTGATCCGTGGCCTTTTTTTTGTCAACATGTTGCAATTAGAGCAAGACAGAACAAACCGGAAGACTTCCAGACTGGCGTGCCAAACCAGAACACTCCAAATTGGAAATATTTTTGTCATAATGCACAGTAGCACATCCCCAATACACCAAACACACCATTTCAGCCTCTAAATACTTCACATCAACAGCCAAACACTCTGGTGGACGGCTGACCAATGCTGTCTCTTCACCTGCTGGCTTTGAAGGTAAGGCTGACCCTTTTAAAGATGATTCCTCAAAATAAGGAATTTTTGTGGGTCAAAAGTCAAAAGCTGCTGCAAAAGAAAAAAACGTGCCATAAAATACACGTGTTTGATCAAATCTGTAGGTATGTGTTTCAAAAACCCAATTTAAATCAAAGTCTTAGGATCTGAAGGCAAGTGAGGAGAGAAGACAGTTTTAATGGCAGGAAACTCATTTGAAGTTAGCACCTTTAGTAATGTGACGGTGTTAATTAAAGACACCTCAGTGGTTCTCTGAGCCGGTGGCTGTCTGTCTTCAACTGATTTAACTTCTCTCGATCAGCACGATTTCCTCCAATGAGAACTTGTGGTCTCATTGGAAGGATGAGACCACAAGTCATGTACCTAAACCATGGTACATTACCGTACCATGGTACATTACCGTACCATGGTTTAGGGGTTAGTTTGGATTTTACAAACAAAATGTTCTGTGAAGAAGGGAGAATGCTTAGATATTGATATTCAAAAGGGAAATTGATATGCGGGAGGCACCATAAAGACAAAAACAAGAGAAAACATCCACAAAAGACATCACATGCATTCTGTTTTACAGTACAACTCCAAATATTAGGAGAAATAACTGAATAAAACAATATCCTACTACTACTACTCATGATATGCTATGATGCTACTACGTCACAATGACCCAAGTCATTGCTCATGATGCTTTAAGTGCATTGTGCTCCCAAAATAACAAGTATATAAAATGAATACATTTCAAACACCTGAAAAGTGGTCTAGTCCAAGCCAGGGAGCTAAAGCTCAGCAGTGACAGCAGGAATGAAGAGTCTACCATGTTGATTTGATCTTAGACCTCATGAAGTGGAAGACAGATGGAAGAAGATCAAACTCATTGTCAAGTGGATTTTCAGGACAGTTACCAATCAGTTGGTTCTCACTCACTTACAGAGCTTATTGATTGTGGAACTGGGCGTGATTTTCTCCAGTTACCTTATTTACCACATTAGTGAGACTCATCAAGCTAGTTTTACTAGTAAGGAAACCAAACCATTCCACACAATATTAAGAAAGAACAGATTCAGTAAAACACTGATGAAATAATCAGGGGCGCAACTACATATTATTCAGGTGGATGCGAAAACATAAATCAGNGAAGCCATGGAAGTGACAGACCTGTGTGTGGAAACTCTGTCAGAGAAAAGGGAAAGCCAAGATCCTGAACCATTGGAGGAGTCTCTGAAGAAACATCTTCAGTGTGGAAAACGATATGACACACTTTGAGCCTCAAGAAGCAACAAAAACTGAAGAGAAGCAAGAAAACCTCTAAAACAAGCAACTAGCAAAAAGTGTCCAGGTAAGTTCTGAACCGTTTCAAGACCTCAAAACACATCTCATGTTTTAGATTAAAAAAATGGGCGGCATCTTCACAAAAAAGAGATTTTAGTTCTTAACCAAGCGTCTCTTTTTGTGAGAGTTTGTTTGTTCTCCCAGTGTTAGTGGGGGTTTTCTCTGGGTGCTCCGGTTCCCTCTAGATTTCCAAAATCATGTAAATTGGGGCTATTGTAAATGTAAATTGTCCTCAAGAAAGTAGCACTAATTTCTGAAAAAGTTGAATTTGCAAACCGTTTGGATTGGAGAAACACAAAAAGAGTAATATCCGGTGAGTGTTGAACTCTCCAAAGGTTGCCCTTTGTCACAAATTTCTAGGAGCCGTCAAGGTGTTGATGGGATCCATTTTGGTGGACTTAGGATCGCGTCTGCAAAAAGGATTTCTTTTTGCAGATGTGATGAAGTCCTATTGACTTCAACTGGCTGTTTCATACTTGGCTGTTTACTGAATGTAACTGTTTAAAAGTCTGTTAAAATAATTTTCAGTTAGTGTCACCACAGTCATATTTAGCTTATGGAAAAAGTGCCCATCACAAAAATCCCCAAAAGTGTGGCTTATAGACAAGTGCAGCATAAATAATAATGCAGTTATAGATAACTACATAGTTATCTATAACTGCATAGATATTTATGTGGGAATAGATATCTGTAATTTAAATGCAAGCTAAGGTAGGACTGTCTGGACTGGCTTCAGTCCAGACGGGAGGCTGTTTTTTATTATTTTACAAAGACTGTTTGAATTTCTGTCAGTAATAAATATTTTTTTGTTGTTTAATTCTAAAAAGGGCAAAGTGAGACAAAACCCCATCACTCCCTGGAATGATGCCAACTAGCTCATCACTGAACACAATGTTGCTCACCTTTTTCACTGGGACAGGAGAGGTTATACTGGTATAGGGGTTAGAGCTGCTGCTGACTGGCTCCTCTGTTGTTAAGTGTGGTAAAAGGTACAGGTGCTTAGATTGTGTCCAGCAGAATTTCTATCAGGCCAATCAGAGAAAAGAAGAAGTTGCAGTGTTTGTTGTTGTGAGTTTTAGACTGCCTGTAGTTTTAGCAATGGCAGTGGAGGAACTGCACGGAGCCATTCAGTGTTGGTCACTTTTCCAAATATTGAACTAACATCAACAGCCAACTTTTTTAACTCTGCGCTTCTCTCTATGCAGTGGAGGATGGTTGTTTACAGAAGGTAACTTCCGGTGAGCTTCAGACCGTCAAACTGGCACATTAACAATCAGACAAAATTTTAAACTTTGCATGCCCACAGGAAGCAATCATTTCTCAATATCAGTGGGTCCAGACCCTGGGTGGGCTGGTTTTTACCATGATAGACGCCCCCTAGCGGTCTGGAGCACTTCTGTTTTGTGAAGCGAGTTTGCAGCATTTGATACTTGCTCTTATTAAACTAAGCTTTTTTTTGTTTTTGTTTTTAGTTGAATGTACCAGGAAGCCAGTGTTTCCTTCAGTCTGTTCACAAGAGAACTAGATGATTAATACTGTATAATTTATTGGACGTACAAGCACAGATGCAGATCTTTGCCAATTTTTTTTCCTTTTTTTTTTTTAGCTCATGTCTTGACAGCAGTCTAGCAGAAACTGAGATTCAGTGAAGTGCTTGCTTGCTGTGACCGACGTGTAAAAACTTGTTGACTCTCAGCTGGAACTCGTCTCCTGTGTGTGTGTCACAGCCACCAGTTAGCTCCAGCATGAGAAAGAAAAACACGCTCAATTAAAGCAAAATGAGTCCATATGAAATTCCTGTTGGGGCTGTGCAGCTCATTACAATATTCTCATCATTTATGCATGCGCCGCAGTGCGCCGCGTTTGAAACGCATGGGAAGCAGATGAAAGCAAAGACAACACATGTTGGTGTGGACGGAGTGCGGAGGCTTCTAGCTCCGCCGCATGTCGGCGGCGGAGAACGGCGGCCGCGTGGCGCACTCACTTGTTTTGGTGCTTGGAGCCCTGCAGGTGCGAGTGGTACTGCGCCACCGAGTTGAGCGTGACGCCGCACACTTCGCAGGTGTAGCTCCGCTTCAGGCCTGCAACCAAACACAAACACACGGAATGAATCAATTCAGGAAACACACTTCTCAGCCTTCATTACGCCGGACTGACACGTCTTAAATCATGATGTGGGAATATGATTTTCACTCTATTGCACGGCACACGGACAAGCCACCCGAACCAGAAAAGCAATTCTGCAAGGGGGTAAAAAAAAAAAAAAAAACAACAAAAAAAAAAAACCGGATGATTGATTTATGCAAATGTATTTTCATCTCGCAGGTGGACTTGCAGTGTCTTTTTCATGATCGCAGGCTGCTGGTGATGGAGTGGAAAAAATCTATTAGAGTTGCACCTACAGCGGATTGAAGACTCCCGGAAATTGCATTTCACAGTTTCATCTGAGAGCATTCGGTTTTGTTTCTCAGCACAGAAATATTTGGATGTAGACTTTTAGGTTGCCACGTTTAAAACACTTTAACAGAACTCTGGTTTGTTTGCCAAGAAAGTCCAACTCGTTTGCGGAGGTGTGCTTTTTTTGTTCAAACTCTGACCAGAAAAGCAAACTCTGTTCCTACTTCCTGTCGTCTTTGTTGTCGTTTTTACCAGTAGTAGCAACCGGCTGTTGATCACATGACTCATGGTGTGAAAAGAGTGTTTCCTTTGCAACTTTGCAATACATCTATTTCAGTACGGCTGAAAAAACCCCACCTAATTAATCCTAGTGAAAAGAAAGTTGTTTTTACCGTGTTTCCATTCAGTAAATTATCTTTGTAATTCCCATTTGTGCAGTTTTATGGTTAATGGAAACATAGATTTACAACATTTATAGGCATTATGTTGGGTCAAGGGCAAAATGCCCTACGGCAAAGAAAACCTACGTTAAAATGGAAGTAGTTTTTTTTTTGTTTCCTAAAGTCAAACCTCTGCTAGTTTCCCCACTTTTTAAACTCCAACAAATGAAAATTGTATCCAGAGTTTCTGCTGTGCCTCAAACATTTTCTCTGTAGGTTCTTTTCTCAGCATGTGTTTCATACAGGAAGGTCTTTGTTGGCACACGACCTCCATCCTCTATTTCCTGCGTAGCCACTCAACAAAAGCAAGACAACAGCTAAAGGGTTAATAAAATTAAACTTTGACTTCCAGCTGAAGCTTTTTTAAAATGGTTAAAGTCCTCTGGGGACATCGACTCGACTCCTCATAAGCTTGGATAAGAATGTAACAATAAAAAACTTTGGTTTACTTTATCTTTATTAAATTTGGTTTATTTGCGCAAAGCAAACAAACAAAATCTGTGATTGAGCTTTATCAGCAACAGGAACTTCATGCCTGACCACAATTCAAACGAACCTGGATCTGTCAGCATTATTGGCGTCCAGAAATGCTAATAAGTTGCTAATTTCCTCTTAATTCAATCACACACCAGCAGCCTTTTCACTGCGATTACAGATGTGTCGAGTGTTGCTGTGAATTGCGAGCAGCCCGCGTAATCGCTGTCGTGTTGCACTAATCTTATTGCGGCATGAATAATGGCCCACTTGATTGCCTTGCTCTCAAAATTAAGTTAGCTTCCCCATTCGCGTGGCTCCCAGCGAAAGGCCGAGAGAAAATAAATGTCACTGTGCTCTCATTGAGTCACATTTCCATATCCTCCTGCGTCTGATAAAACGTTTACAGAATCATGTGTCACTGGAGATTGAGCTGCTGAAATTTAGAAAGGAGGGGCTTTTTTTTTTTCTTCTCTCCTTTATTCTTTCAACGTTTTGGAAGGAGGGGGTGGAAATCTGCATCTAGTAGCAGTTTTCTTCTGAGTCGGCGGTGTCAGCTGTTTTCCCTCTAACATTTTGATAGAGGGCAATATTTCCCCCGGAGAGAGCAGCAGCAATTCCCCCCGCCGATAAGCTTTCACCGTCGGCGCCCCACGCAGTCAGCAGATGACACAAACGTTTTGCAGCAGGTAGCATGGGCGAGCGCTTCGAGCTGCTTTTCAGACTCTTTTCCAAAGGATGAAATGTTACACAGTGGCTCCAGAAATCAGTCAGTGCCATCCACCTGTAGCCGCTGCCGTATGACGACGTGCTGCATGAGCAATGGAGCGCCGGCGGCCCCGGGGCCTTGGCGGGCTCTCCCCTCCATCACCTTTACTTCCTACCCTCTGGGGCGGCGCCGATGAGTCACTGGAAACTCGTTTGTTGAGTTGTGAAATGGAGATGCAGCTCAGGAGGGGAACGCAGGGGAAGAAAAATGGGCTCGCTGGTGTCATTTATATGGATTAGGATGGATTTTTTCTTTTTTTTTCTATATGAAAACTGGAACAGATTGTGGAGCTGATGAATGTGGAAACAAATTTGTTCTGATGTGTTCCATCTTTATTTAATCATGAGCTAAAGTTTGGAAAGAAAGTAGCCTGACTGTAAACTGCAAAAACAAAAAAAAGCATGTTAAAACTGTATAAGATCACAATACATCTTGAAATCAACCCTCCTGTTATGGTTATTTCAGCTGACGCACACACACATTTGTTTTTCTAATCATTTTAAGAATTTTTTAAAATTGATTTCCATTCATTTTAGTAACAGTATTACTGTGTAACCCTAACCAGGCCTGACCTCTCAAATGACCCCACCTGTGTCGGATCGGGTGTCACAGTTATGCTCAGAAACGTCGCATACAGACTTTCAGACAACATTCACAGATGCAGACTTTCTAAGAAGACAAAAATAGATATTTTGCTTTTAACAAAATATCTATTATATACAAGATATTGAAAGTGAATATATAAAATTCCAGCAAACATAAATTTTCCCATAATGAGCGAATGTTTGGAGTGAACGTTCAGACAACGTTTGGTGAACGTAGTCTGAACATTTGCTTGCTAGCTGGGTTGTCATCTTGAAGTGAATGTTAAAGAAACGCTGTTAAATATGTTCTATTTGGTTATCTATCAATGATTAATCATTCAGCAAAGCAATTTTTCACTAGTATTATAATGGCAATCTTCTCTCACACACACGCTTTGCACATAAAGCTAGTTTTGTACATCAATCACACATAACTCTTGTAATAACCTCCTATGCTAAGGTTTTCCACACTGTAGCTGTTCTCCAGATGCTTCTTAATTATTATTTTTTAAGTCGTCCTCCCAGATTAGAGGACTTCAATGTAGGTTGATCAGACTATTATTTTGACCTGAAAGCCTCTGTCCAGCAGAGGGTCACCTTGTTCACAGCAGCTCGTCACCAGGGGAGCAACGAACCACAGAAGATGTTTAAACTTGAGTCGTGTTGCTAGTCTCTGTAAGGAAGGCCATCGGTGGATAATACAGAGACACAAAGGAGGGAAAAGATGAGCGAGGAGAGTCAGAGTGGTGTGACCTGCGACTAATTTCAAAACAGCGACAGAAGTTTGGTCAAAACCAAAGTGTATATAACGTGAATATGTTGCATTTGACCTTCGCAGGTGACTTATTTTAAACCTTTGTAAACAAGAAAATCTGAAAAAAGAGAATTCTCTGACACGTTTTGTTTGAGACAATAAAATATATTTTTTACACATTTTCTGAAAATGGCATATTTATATTTCAAACTTACAAAATTAAGTGTAGTGATTAACCATGACTAGTGTGATAAATCAGATTAATTTTTTAAATCAACTGACAGCAATACTTATAACTGAACTTGTTACACAGTTAAAATCACTTTGTGTTACTTGAACAAACAATAAATACAATGTTTTATTGCTATGTTTATTCTATAACTTTGCTTCTTAGGATCTTAAAGCTAATTCCTGATGAGGTCTGGATGTTTCAGCTGTACATGGGGTTGCTAGGTTAAGAATCCTTATTTAAGCTGCAACAGCCTGACTATCTTGTTTTCGCTCAGTTAATTGAGAGCTATTAAGTTAGCGGTTTGCAGGGAGCGCGTTGGCAGTGTGACTGATCAACAGTGCACTCCTCCTGGTGGACTGTTTCTAAAGGTGGTGTTGGGCCGAACCTCATGCTAAATGAGCCAGTTGCCATCTGGCCCATTCACAGGCTGGAAGCTGAACCCGCTCCTGCCACGGCTGCAGCGGGGCGCCGCGGCTGAAAGGGCGCCCCAGCTGAAAGGGCGCCCCGGCTGAAAGGGCGCACACTAAATCCCAATGTGGACCAAGCAATGCGTTTGGCTGAATCACAAGAGGGAGATGTTTTAAAGTAGACCGTATAGCATGAAATGGACTTCCATGATGAAATCATCGCTCAAAAGTGTTTTCATCCCCTTGAAGAAATAAAACGGTCGCACTCGCCAAATCCCAGATATGATCGGTCTCTGAATTTGTGCAGGAAGCAAAGATTAAATATCCCGAAGCGGTCGAGCATTAGCCGGGAGCATCTCTGAATCGAGAGTCAGATTGAAAAGCCGTCATCCTTTCTTTCTTTAGAAAGAGGACCTTGATAAGCTCAGCGCAATTTCCCCATCTCCGAGTCTGCCACGGAGGCTATAGATCTATTTTTATTGTCACAGGGAGCGCTGAATATAAAGCACGGCCGTGAGCAACAGCTTGATAACTGCAACTTGTGAGCTTCGACGGCAGCTCTGAGAAGGTGAAAAACAGAGCGCTAAATCATGTCTGCCACGACCACGTCTCCAATTAACAGCTGTGATGGGCTAGAAGGAACCCGGCACGTCTGCTGGGATGTTTGGCAGAGTGAGGACTGACCTCAGCTGCCTCAAGAGAGAGAACGGATAAAATGAGGAAACACACTTCAGTTCACAACCACCTGAGAAAGTACAAAACACCGAGGGACGGTATAGTTGCTAGGACACTGATCCATGACGACACGGCTGATAGGGTTCAGACGGTGTGTAATGACTCTGGTCTTTAATGTTGTCAAGAGGCCAGTTTAGATTTGTGAGTCAGGCTGAGTTATGGTAAATGTCCCGTAATTGTAAAGCTTCATTCACTCACCTATTCACACATTCACACACTGATTTTTGGCGCGCTGCGGCGTTGTAGCCACAGCTGTGAGGCGTTTGTCAGAAAACTGTAGTAAAACCGAGCAGACTCTGTGAAAGCAGACCCTCGTGGCTACAACCTGACCGAAATGCAGGACAGCAGAGCCAAATCTGCGTTTGTGAGGACGAGGTGAAAAATCCTGAACAAATGACGCCTTCTTACACTTCTGAACATAACTCAGATTTTTCTACAAACGAAAAGTTAAGATGTGTTTCTAGGTACATATGCAAATCCTGAAAAGTAGTCAATTTTGTCGCTGTGGTAACGCAAAACTCCAGCAGCAGTAACAGCACACATCTGAAGTCTAAACATAACTGGAATCACTAAGAAGGAACTGAAGTAAAAGTTGAAAAAAGTAAATAACATAAAGAAGTAAGGAACAGAAATAATACCAAAACCCAAAACTAACTCACAGTCTGGGATCCTGACAGAGGTATATTAAGAAAATATAGCAGACAATTTTGGGTATTTTTTTGAAGTTTTGCTACTCATTTCTACTTTTTGATTTTTTTTTCATCGCTGAAAATGTGGTCAAATAACCATAAGTCTAAAGATATTTGAAAAAAAAAAACAAAACAAAAAACACAGGTTAGTGTAAAATGCCCTATTATTATTTTTATTTGTTTTGCAAGAGTACTGACAGAGGCTAAAAGGTCTGAGACAAAACAGCTTTGACAACTTTAGGAATTTATGAAAACAAAGTCAGCTCAATGTCCACACACCATGTGTGGTCACTGAACAATGTCTGACTTTCATTATTCAAGAAACAATAGGATCCCTTCTGGTATAAAATATTGGGGTATTCCTCTACAGCAGGTTTATGGAAAAGATTATAGGCTGTAAAAGCATTTTGATGGAAGATGAAAGTGTGACAATAAAAGGCCACAAGTACACGAGCTGTTTCATAGCTACTTTTAAAAACAAATGCAGATATGAGAAACTCTGCATTTGAAACTCCCCATCAGTCAAACTATACGGAAACATTCATGTTGTCTGTGTCCAATAAACAAACATACTTGGGGGGCAAAAACATTGTGTATTTCTCCATCCAGTAATGCTGCGTACGAGCCAAGTTGAAAGAACATTCCCCAGAACAGGCGTTGTTACTGAGTTACATGGGGAAAGAGAAACAGAGAGACTGAAATTGTTCATTTTTATTGTATTTCTTTTTTAATCTGTCAGATATGGAACATGACTGACTTGGAAATAAGCCTTTTGTTAATTGCTGGCTTAAAATACTGTTCTACATTCTCCACAGGTGATACTGACTGAGATAACTATACACATCACTAAAAAGATGCTAAGGTGTTAAAAATATAGCATCACAATGATGAGGCCATGTTTTACAGGAAGTGCTCTTATGACGCCTTCAGACTCGACGTAAATGTCATGTCAAACCAGGCATCCAATTTTGAAGTCAGATGCAATATTTTTAACTGCTTGACACTAAATTGTGACAAAAACATAAAATAACTTTGCACCAGTCATTGTTTTTTCAACCCTTTTTGTTTTCAACATCGATATTCCTCCCAACCAAAACAACATTATGTCTCAAGTGAAATCATATTTACTGTGACATTACACCAAATAAACCATTTGTTTGAAGATGTCGCTGTGTTGGGATGAAGTGATTTCTGAATAAACTTTGGAATAAAATCTGTCTCTGTTTTAATGTTCAATGACGAAACTGGATTTGTGTTCATGTGTTGGGGCGATTGGGAAGGATAACTAGAACCTGACCGAGCGTAAAGATCATCCATTCCACAGATTTTGTCCATCAGTATTCTAAGTGTGTGGAGAAAGCAAAGAAAAAGTTAGTGCAGGATGGAACAGAGTTAACAGAGTTTCCATGGTGACGGGGCCAAGGTCAGTGCCAACATGGGACCAAGCAGAACCACAGCAGCAGGTCTGCCAACACGGCTCTGTCATCCTGTCCCAGACTTGGCAGGTAGCATGTTTGTGTTGTTGGACGTGTTCTGGGCACACAGAACGATAAAGGCAGCCTGTCAGCAATGTTACACCACACACACATAAAACACATGATCTGCTTTATCCGAACTGGCTGACCAGAGAAACGCACACTATTCTGCATTGCAAAAGAAAGTATTTTAGGAGAAAGTCTGTGTTCAAAGTAGAAAAGATAATATCTGAATATCCAGACCAGACTCAGTTTTATACATCAGAGTGATGTCAAACGGGATTATGATCGTGTGTAAGACAAAAACACTTGGTAAGATGTGTTTCTGCAGTGCGCTGATTAGGACTGAAGAGGCAAATCATCCCCATCAGGAAAAATCAGCAGCGTCTGCATGTGGAGAGGAGAATTAGCCACAGCGTGCTCAGTCCGGCAGACAGCACCGAGAAGGGAAGAAGGAGGGAATGTTGGATGAAGAAAATCTCTTTCCCATCATGCAGTGCACTCGTCATCATTCTTCCCTTCCATCTCTCCCCATTTTTCGCTCCTCTCTCGTTTGCGTTCTGCTCGGCCGTACGCTTTCTCTGACACCCCGCTGCTGTCCTCACACGCCTCTCAGATAGCAGAGGAAATGTGCAATCTGACACCGAATGTTGCCATAGGATGAAATATGCATCAGCTTCCATAAAGACGGAGTTTAGCGCCGCGGTACTGCCGAGCAGAAAGTTGATGGCAGGAGAAACAGGAGATGGAGAAGAAAGACAAAGACGGGAAAGTGGCGGGCAGGTCGTGGGCTCGATGAAAAGGCCGTCTGGGGGTTCAGCTTCCAGCTCAGATAACCAAACGATTCAACAACCTTTTATTCTTTACAAAGGAGCCGTTTAACTGTGTAGGCTGTTGGACTTTCTGCAGGTTTCTGACAAGAGTGTACTGTGCAGCCTTTGCAGTGACCTCATGTTGATGGTTTTGTCAAGTTGCTTTTGCCAGCATCGTCTTGGCTTCTGACTTGTTCCAGTCGCAAAACCTGTCTGTAGAAGTTGCACACCTAGTCGAGGCTGCTAGACAGCTGTATTTACAAAACTTGGAAATAATAGCAAATAATCCCCTCTCCTCCCTGACATGTTTGGCGATTTGATCAAATCACTGGATTCATGCCATATAATTTATATGACTATGTCATCATGGCGCGCAAACCGATGTGCAGCACCTTATGACCATTTTTACAGCGATATCAACTAAATACGGCAAAATTAGGCTACCTCTATGAGTTGTTTTTATTTTAACTCGTTCAAGAGTCAACAGAGAACATCGAACGAAGTAAGGTAGGAAGGAAAGTAGAGAGGTGGTAGAAGAACTGTTTTTTTTTTTTTTACATTTTGGACGCTGTAGCCTTTTCCCGTGTCCCATCAGATTGTTTATTGAAGCAAAAATATAACCCAAGAGAAGCACATTGTTCCTCTATTGCTGCTGGCTGATGTTGCTTCTGCATCAGATTTACAGGCATATCAGAAACACGTGAATTCAACGCTCTGACTCAGGACTTTTGCATGCACAAAAATTGAGACAGTGTTAAAATTATTAATTAATCAAATTAAGGTGCTGACGTTTTTAATGTGGGCCCTCTGGAAAAGTAATTGCCCACACCTGGTGTAGCAGGTCCAGGAGGACATCCATGTAGCTGAGCAAGGCAGAGAGAAATGAGCAGAACTGATGCAGGTGTCTCAGTTTTTAGAAATTAAATTAAAATCACGTGAATAAGCTTGTTCACGTGATGAGTTATTAAAAATCACGGCAGCGATGGATGCAAACAGATACATGAAATATATTCATAATGCCGCCATGGCCAATCAGAGCAGACATTATTCAGTTGTTGGAGAGACAAACCCCTTATTCTTGAAAGAGGCGACTTATGCAGTGATTTGGGGAAATTGCAGTGTGATTTAACAGAAAAGCTGTGGATTCAAACGACTCAACTTTTTATGAACTGTGATGCTGTGAGAGATCTGGAGGAGCCAGCTGCACACTGACTGAAAAAAACTAAAGCAAACTGTCATCCTTCTACCACTTCCTGTCATATTCTTCTTCTTCGTTTTCATCAGTAGTAACATCCGGCTGTTGATCATGTGACTGGTGTGACGCGCAAAATGTTTCCATTGCAGTTTTGTGAATTACATCTACTTTGATACAGCTGAAAAACCTCCTCATCCTAATGAAAAAAGTTTTTTTTTTAACTGCCACATTTCTATCAAGCAAATTTATTTTCAGAATATCATTTTCCGCAATTTTGAAACGCAGCTATTGTTTGTAGATGAGACCAATTGCAGTGGTGTCTTCTGTACGGCAGGAGTTTCAAAGAAGGTTAATCTGAGCTGCAGTCAATTATGAGCGAAAAGGAATGGGGAGAGAACAGGCCCCTGGGGGACCAGGATAGGAGGAAGACCCCTCACCTGTTACTGCCAGTTAGTCAGGAAGCTGAAGATTCACAGACAGGATACTGTACAATCGAACCAAGTCTTAACTAATGAGCGTGAGCCTGATCGGTTTAGAGCAGTTCCTGCTCTCCTCTCATCCTTCACCGGCATAAATGATTTTGTGAAACTCTTATTGACGCACAGTGACCAGGAAACAGGCAACAAGGGCAATTCTGTTCCTCCCTTGTAAAACAGCAATAGCCTGTCAGGCTGGTGGAAGTCCAAGAAGTCCCACTGACAGTGGCAGCACAAGTCAGAGTTCAGATTTACAGTGAGACGGGCTCCAGGTTTATGGGCCCTTCTGGATCACACAGCCAACATGTTTTCAGTGGAGGAATTGATTTGATGGTAATTTATCACTCCCAGCTTGAAGCACAACCTGATGAGCCACATGTGACGCTTTACGCTGGTTGGCTTTCTATTTGGTGTCTGATTAGATGGATCATTAATATTTATAAAAACACCTTCCTTAACAGCGAAATGGAAAACAGATGAGGTGGAAATTAGCCGGGCACAAACGTAAAACTATGCTCATCTGCATGTTTGGAGCAAACGTTTGGCCAATCAGCAAGATCTGAAGCAGTTACAGGTTCTCAGATATAATTTAGTTTAGAAACTGCAGAACTCCAGAGCGCCTGAAGATTTTCTGCTAGAGAGTAGAATCCATATGGGAAAAGATTTTATTTACAACCATTTCAGTAACCAAAAATGTAATAAGGGTTGAGAAGGTAAAACCTACGAATGGAATAACTATGGATTTTTTTTTAGTATGATGAAGCCTATGCAGTTTTTTAGATTTACGAGATTATGGGCAAAGCATAAAAAAAAAAATCATTTGAAAATGGAATAACCTGAGCGTACGATGGTAATAACTTTGCTTTTCTTTAGGAAGACGATGTCCTGAAAACAATGTGGTTTACATTGATGATATGTGAGACAGATTCCAGGTTGTTCATATAAATAATAAATCGTCTTCATACTCCAGGGTTACTTGTTAAGTACCACAGGACTCTACGCTTGGACCAATTCTTTATTTATATTTGCAACATGAAAAACCATCAGACAACATGGGATAAACTTCTACCGTTATAATGATGGTTCTCCACCATATCCATCCATAGCATCTGATAAATCAATTTATCAGGCATCTCTTGAAGATAGAAAAACCTTAATGACACTAAACCTTCTTCGTTTAAATTCTGACGGGACAGAAGTTGTCATCTTTGGAGCAAAACCTCTGATAAAAGAACGTGGTTACTTATATTTATATTTTGTGACTTGCAAAACTAAAATCTGTGTCTGTGCACTGAAAGGAAAAGTTGGACAAAGAAATATACATCTTTTTTTTCATAAACAGGTATGTAGATTTGTTTGGCAGCATTTCTGTGGGATCATGGACCTTAAATTGAAGTTTTTCTAGTGTGTGACCCTGAACCGTTTTTGTACTCGTATTTAAGAATTTGGAGAGGCGTCCGTACCTTTCATTTCCCCCATGTCCAGGGTCTGCCCCAGCTGCTCCAGCAGATCGGCTCTAGTGGCGTTCTTCTTGTGCTTCTTCCCGTCGTAATGCTGCTGAGCCATGCCGGGGTTGTTGAACCAGGCGTTGCATAGCTGGCAGTATCGGTCTGAGTCGCGGCGCTGTCGCGGTGACATCATGGGAGAAGTTTCTGGGGAGTTCTTTACAGGACTGTGGGATGCCTCTGATAGGAAAACCAGGAAAGAAACAAACGTGATGATAAACAATTTGGTCAGCAAGTTTAAAGAAAAGGCTTTACCTGCAGTGAGGCTACAGGTAAATCTTATTTATCGACGCATCAATCTCAGGCTGATTTAGGTCTGTATGTTAGGTCTATTGTTTCCTATTTTGCCATGCATGCTGGTGTTTTGTAGAACGTTTGTTGCAGAGATTTCATCAAAAGAAAACAAAGTTGAATTTCATTGAACAGCAACTCCTTTCATGGATCTCATTCTGAAAAGTCCCTGTGCAATAATGATGTGGAGTTCACAGTGTCCTGCTGCAACACGACCAGGGACGTTACTTTTATGTAATGATCATGTGACCATCTGGACATTCCAATCTTCTACGAGGCGGTCAGATAATTCTTAACCAAATTAGTCAGACAGCCAGAAAAACCCAAGATCAGCTTCATCCGTCATGTTTCCCTTGGTAGGTGAAGCATAATACGAGATTAAGTTTTATAATTGTGTCATTTCTGTGATGTTTGTAATATAAGAGCATTGATTTTTTCCCCCACAAAAAATGAAAGGCAGATGCATAATAATCTGACAAATAATCAAATCTTAGACGTAAACTGAAAAAACAATTATAGGGTCAAAAAAAATATGCCAACAACTCCATTCAATTCAGTTTGAATGTCTTTCATAGTTTTTCAATTGTGATTTCACTAAAAAAAATTTCAGAAAAAACTATTTTATGGCCAAAAACAGAGAATAGTATAAAATACATTCATGACAGACAGACAGAGACATTTTATCCATCTTGATGGATAAAAATGATGTAAAACAAAAAAACCACATCATCCTGTTTACACCATATACCATTTTAAACTTAGACATCCATGGACCATTCACACATTGCTTCCTGGGATGCAAAGTGGTTTGAGTCCTCTACCAAAACATCAACACACTAAATAAGAAGCTGAGCTACAAGCTGCCTTACAGCAACTTATGCTTCCGAGTTTTCTAAAAATACAAGAACACAGCCAGCCATCAGGGGTGAAAACACAAGTTTGCCTTAGCAAGCAGAAAGGGAACAACGCAAAGGATTTAACGAGCTCTGATCTGCAACGCTGAAACGGCGGCCGCGGCCCTGATTGGAGCCCTCAGAATAACAAGCTGTTATCTTCATTAGATGCCTGAAGAGGAGAAGCTAAATTCTCCTTGGCAAACGGAGGAAATAGCCCGTTCTTCTCAAGGCGGGGCCGTTTGTACTTTCATGCATGGATGACGGCATTAACCCCAAACACCGCCCTGGGCTCCTGATACAAAATGGCACTATCAGCTTAATCGGTTTTAACACTCCAGCGCTCAGCTTACCCTAAGTCAACATTTAGTGCTGTCCCATTACGTACCATTACACCAGCCAACATTTCAAAATGGCAAATCCAGTGAAAAAAAAGCAGTCTGTGAGGAACCTTTGCTGTCAGCACGTGGCTGAAGCTTCCCCCCACAGCAGCAGGCGCTCGGTTCTGAACAGCTCTCATCTGAGGCTCGGTGGCTGTAGGACGACCTCTTCAAATAACTAATGCAACGTCAGACCACATTTAGACCCTCCTGTCGGTTCAGTGAGCAGCTTTAATGCCTTGTCCAGAAAGCATGGCAATTTAGCTCAGGTATTATGAAATCAACAGTCTTTAAACGACTCTTGTAGATGAGACGCATCATGAACAGCAACATGCTGGCAGTTATCTGGCAGCCTGGGATGACAGATGAAAACAATACAGACATCCTGCTCTTCTGAACTCACAGGGAGGGAAATATTTACTGAATCCATCACAGAACATAAACAGTTACTGCAGTCAACAGCGTAATGTGTAACCAGGCTTTATGTTTCATATTTACAGCTTCTCGTTTTATAAGCAAACTTTGAACGATGCTGCACATCATCAACAACTAATTTCAGTTCAGTGGATGTAAAACAATGCACATATTTTGCAAGGCCATGATTTGATTTGCAGTCGTACAGAAAGTTATTAACCATGAATTCTGCAGTCTTGAGATAATTCTGTAACTTCAGATGTATTATAATTCTGGCAGACAGCCAGGCTTTAGCTGAAGCTATTTTAAGGTAGATTTACAGTTTAAACCGGGTGTGAGAGGGGAGTGGGGGAGAGGGGCGCACTAATAGCACTTTTGTGCTTTGACCTCACTTCCTGTTGCAGCGCCTGGATGTTCACCTCCAAATTTTTGTAATTTGGCCTGAATGTGAAGCGCCGCCCTCACTCAAAATGGATGATTTGGAAGTTGTTCATGTAAAACAGGTTTACCTGCAACAGCACTGATATTATCCCTCTATGAGGGCTCATTTTTGGAGAATGAGTATAAAATGACAGGTAATCTGTTAAAAAAATTTAATTAAATGAATCACTCCCAGCTCCCCCCAGTGATCCTACTGCAATATGCGGAAATACACCAGTCTTGATCAGAAACAACAAATCAGAGCCAGGAGGAATGTCTTAGCAGTGTCAATCATGCTTGTGCCATGCACTGCTCACACCCGGTTGCCGGTGTGCTGCAGAAGTGCTGATGGCGGAGAAACACCCTGATGTTCCAGGTTCTGGACTGCCTCCGTGAGGGAGGAGCCGTCAGGCGTGCTTGTTCAAACTCAAAGTCCACAGTTTTCTCAGAACGTCCTACTATATCTTTAAAAACTGATGCATTGAACTGAATCGTCCTGTCTGCATCGCCTGCACCTGGTTGCACACCAAGAGGCTTTCATATGACCCAACCCAGGATAATAACAATTACATTAGAAGATAGTTTTTCAAATAACTAATATATCCATTCAACCTTTTCCCAGCACCGACACCGACACACCCACCCATCCATCTTAAAGAGTCACTGACTGGCAGTCTTGTAGGTTTCTACTGCCACTATCACATCATTATTTATATTTAATAGGTAAGGTGAAGTAAAGGTGAAGATATCTAAGCAAAGAAATGTGATATTGGCCTAAAAGTGTTGAAAATAACGGCACAAAACCAGCAAATTCAGGGGTTCTGTCTTCTAGCATTAAAGTGGAATATAACAGTCATCCTTTTCATTGCTTGTGGATGGTAACTGTCTCTGTCTCAATACTCCTGCAAGCAGCTGTAAGGACTGTTCATATTTCACGTGTTTTTACAGTGGAACCTCAATTCAGCACCTATGCTTTACAGGATAATGATGAAAACACTGAAGTCTGCTACCAAACAGGTGTGTGTTCTGTAAAAGTGTTTTCCAAAAGCTTATTTTAGCTTATAGTGTGTAGCAGAAAATCTGAAGAGGATCCAGCCACCTCTGGACAACAGCTTTCCTCTGTAAGGAGTCAGAGGGAACTCATTTTACTTTTTGTCAAAGGCAAAACATAAAATCTAGTTTTTAAATGAAGGTGTGAAAAAAAGCGATCCCCTCTCCTCCATTAGTCATCGCTCAGAGTTCTAGAAAGGTCCATCTGAGGTCATTTGGTTAAGTTGACCTCATAGCCATTTAAGTCCTGATCCAACTCAGAGTAAAACAGTCATAAAGAAAAGAATGAATAAATACAGAGATGCCAACTAGAGTTTAAAACTCCAGGTAGAATTAAGTTGCACAAATAATAATTGACATAAACTCTGACCTAAATCGCTTGAAACGTGACTTGGAAGAAATTACTTATGCAAATCCCCAAGTAAGTATCACCATTTTAAATCAGATGTATTCCCAGTCAACTCTACTTGTCTATTGCAACAGTTTGTTTCTAACCTGCAGTTTCTCACATTTGGGTGTGAAGATGAAGGCTCTTAATATGAGATGCGTCTGGAAGATGACCGTCTAGAGTCATAGACAAAACCTGACAGCCCATCAAGACAAGGAAGAAATGAAAACATGATGCTTGTCATTAGAGCTGTGCTGTTGTAGCGACCCGCCGAGCCTTCAGGGAGGGTCCAACTCCATTCAGAATGCAGGACTGCTCCCCACCCGAGAAGCAGATGGTTTTAGCTCAACACTGCACCGGCTGCATTAAACTCTATGGATCAGAAGTCCCTGGCCACTTTATACTACATGTTTAAACAACAGCAAGGGGAAGCTGCAGTTTATTATGCTACCAGATGGAGGGGCAACCCAGAGGAACAGAGGTGCCTTCAGAGGGTGTTTGCCAATCTAATCCTAGACTATGATGGTATGTAAATACTATAAAATAAATAAATAAATAAATAAATAAATAAATAAATAAATAAATAAATAAATAAATAAATAAATAAAACGCAATATAGCAAGGCCTGGAGTTACTGAGGTCCAGTTTGGCCTAATCAATATTGAGTTCAAGCGTCCCACCATGCATACATAAATGTCCTATAAATATAAAAAAAAAAACAGACTAATCAATCTGATAAACTACAGCAACGCCCAAAAATAAATCCAGTTTAATTGTTTTATTAGCTGCAGAGAAGACGTTTGACAAGGTTAATTGGAAATCTCTATTTGCTGCATTACATAAATTTGGATTTGGACATAGTCTTTCGTCATGGTTAATATTACTAAATGGCTCCTGATGGCTGTATGAAAACAAAAAACTGACGTTGTTATAGCTCCAGCCTTCAAACTAGCACCCAACAAACACCCCCCACCCTAATTTGAGAACAAATTGAAAAGAACACGAATGGCAACCAAAGAGGCAGAACAACCTCCACACAAATGAAAGGTGAACTCTGAGGCACGTCAGTTCAGATTGCACCATTCGTTGTTTGTCTGAGGTAAAGGAGAACACTGCTGTTGAAAGCAAATCACAAAAAAGTGAGAGTGGAATTTGCCACTATGCATACTGAGAAGTTACAAAGCTTCTAGGAGAATGTCCTTTGGGAGATGAGACCAACTGAAGCTTTTTAGCAAGTCACATCAGCTCAGTGTTCACATATTCAAAAATGTAGCCTACCAAGAAAAAAACACACACACATGCGTGCGCACACTGTCCCTGTTGTGAAACATATTTTCATTCTGGGGCTGCTTTGCTTCATCTGGCACATGGTGTCTTAAATCTGTCCAGGGTACCATGAAAGCTCAAGACCATCAAGGCATTCTGGAGAGAAATGTGCTGCTTGTCATTAGAAACTGGTCTCACTTACGTCTTCTTACAGGTTAATGACCCAACACACAGCTGGAAACAAACAATGGCTAAGAGCAAAAGATTGGACAGGTTTGAACTGGCCTTCTACAAGTCCTGATCGGAGTCCTACTGAGCATCAGAAAGTGGGAGTGTTATGGTTTAAGGAAGCTTTAATTTTGTTTGAATCAAATACAACATGGTGCATATTTTGAATTAAAGAGTTTATTTCTCAATGAGAATCAATAATGGAAGCGGTGTCAAACTCATCAGTTCCCATCCCTACACTCAACAGTTGAGTTCCCTGGTTCCCTACAGAGTAATGAAATTAAAAATAAAAGTGAAAGTAACATTTATATACATTCATGTGGCTGATGTTATGTAGAATAGTCTAAGTTCTGGAGCTGCTTTTATCTTACTGGCATCCAGCAAGGCTTTAACTAAACCACCTGTGTTGTGTTGTATTGGTAGTGTCCATTATAAGAGTATTTAAAATGTGTGGGGTTGTGTTTTTGGTGCCAGCTGGCAGGAAGAGTTAGACCCAAAAGACCAGATCAACAGGACTACCTGCTGACGTTGTTTATGTAGTAATCAATATCCCAGAGCTCCAGGTGTGTTGGATTTATCCACCAGGACGTGTCTGGGTGCCTGAACAACAGCAGAGCTTTGATTAACAGTTTCAGAGCATAAAACCAGCTCTGTCCAGGAGGCTGCAGTTGTTTTAGTTCCCATTAGCAAAGAGCAACACATTTAACATTTTACTGATAAAACCTTAAAGCCTTTTGTTTCTGACGGTAAAAATTAACTGTGTATATGGCTTCGTAATGGGGTAAAATTATTAAATAGATGTTAAACTTTGTACTTAATGGTGACGGTGGTGGACACTGCAGATGTCACATTCAAGGCTGTAGAAACCCTGGTGAGAAAAAGTGAAAAACACTTGCAAGCGTAAAAGTTTTTCCCTCGTTTTTCATATTTGTTTGGGGGGAGAGGCCCCGGTAGCAGGGTGTCAGCTCAATGGATGACTGAACCAACCCCCCCCCTTTTTTTTGGCTGAGCTGGTGCTTCTCCTGTTCTGAACCATTGACCACAGATGGCATCCTTAATGACTGTGTCTGTCACTGACACATGGCAGGGAGAGCAAAGAGCATAGTGTGCTGTCAGAGCACTACATCATCACACAGCATTCAGAGCCACTCTAACTCTAGGAAACACAACAATGTGCTGCATATCTGAACATTTGCAATGCTAAAATGGGAGAATCCTGGTGTGTTTCTGGCATATTTCATCAATGAGAACAGAGAAACCTGATGTTGACGTCTGCCTTAGGCTCTACAGCAGGGGTCTTCAAATCCGGGCCTCAACTTATGATGTGTCCCTACACACCTGAATAAAATGATTTAATTACCTCCTCAGTATCTAGTCAAGTTCTCCAGAGTCCTGCTGGGTACCTCATTATTTGACTCGTGTGTTGAAGCAGAGACGCATCTAAAAGTTGCAGGACACGTTCCCTTGAGGCCTGGATTGGAGAACCTCCACTCTACAACATCTCTGTTATGTCTCAGCAGGCATTTGTTTTGCTTTCTATAAATATATGCATTACAGCAGACCTCTACATATGGTTCACAGAATACTGGCCGTTTTTTGTTTTTTTTTCCCAATAGAGCATATCAGAAATATCTTGGTTATGCAGTTCAGGTTGACGTGTACACAGGAATCATATTGTCCTCATTTGCTTTCTAACAGATATAGCCTGAGAGGAGGAGCTGCGTCTGAAAGGCGGAGCCATGTCCACCCAGGCATTTTGCGCGGCTGAATGGTTGCCACGGGAGATTATAGGATTTCTCAAAAATGCATGAAAGAATCAAGGCAGTAAAAGTATGTTTCTGATGAAGAAATATAACATAATGCAAAGCTAAAAAAAAAAAAAGAAAAAAAATTTTAGATAATACCGCCCCTTTAAATTTGTTCAGTTTCTTTGACACTCATGTATCCTAGTGTTGTCTGATGAGTATTTGTTGAGTGTCAACACAAGGCAAGACGAGAACTACTCCTCTGATGTCATCATAAATGAAATAAGAGAGATAAAACATTGACCAACATTTTGATGCACTTAAAATGTAATGTTTCCTGGTTTACTGTATGGAGTCTTTTATTATTTTGTATGCTTTTTTCTAAAGGTTTTGTCAGCGCTAGTGGCCTTTATTTGAGAGTGGTCAGACAGGAAAGTGGGCAATGAGAGAGAAGACATGCAGCGAAGGTCATCAAACCGGGAATTGAACTTGTGACAATTGCGCCAAGAACTCAGGCTCCTACCAATGCGCCACCACAGAGCCTTGTAGTTTTGTGTTTTTAATGCACTTTTAAGCACTTTGAACTGCCTTGTTTCGGACACGTGTTATACAAATAAACTATTGATAACACTCACAAACAGATGTAGTTTTACTGAAAGGGATCATGCTAATAACTTAACAGTAACTCCTAAAGCAAACATCAGCTTGACAAGAACTATCATGGCAGTTGCATCACTGCATCTCCTTATATTAACAAAACTCCATATGCCTCTCATTCAGGATCTAGCTATGAACTATTTGCAAGCATAATGTCAGGTTCTTAATATTTTAGCTGTGTAGGACGTCACGGTTACATACTTCTTTCACGGCAAAGAAAGACCAGTTTGAAAGAATAAATCAAAGTTTCAAATTGTGGTTTCGTTCCAGTTTTTTCAATCCTCTCAACATGCATAGGAACATGCAAAATTAAGGACAGTTTGGCCCTATAGTACCAGATAAATTAATTCAACACAAACTCTGCAACGAGAAAAAACAGCAAACCCCCTGTTTCTGCATCAACTTCTGGTTCAATCACTGCCTGAGAGCATAAATATTTCAAGCTGCCGAGTAGATTTAAAGAGAAGCTGAGAGATCGATGCAGAGCCCCGGGACAAAAATGAACAGAGCCCTCAGGTGAATTAACGGCAGGCTGTGAACGCAGCACATGACCCGAGAAAACACTGGCTAGGGATTTCTGCATGGTTTCATTTAGGAATGCATTTCTTAATGTGCTTCTTTCTTTAAAAGAAAAAAAAAGCAAGCATACAATAACCTCTTCTGGTCTAAAGATACAGCGTTTTTTTTTGTTTGTTTGTTTTTATCTTGTGCTTCACTTTGAAGTGAAAATTCTTCAGCGGTTGTGCAATAAGAGCAAAAATTTGTCTCCTCCTTGTTTTTGACCAAGACTTTGGTGCTCTGTTAAGTAGATTCAGTCTTACCACAGAAATAAATGAACACATTTAGGACGGCTAAACAATGCATGAGCTCAGATAAACACCACCATCAACGCGCACCGCCCTATCGGTCCGCACAGCGCCTCAGCTGCGCCGAGAGCAAAAAGTAAAAACATGGAGCTGTGGAGTGCATATAAATGACCTGGTCAAGCAGAGAGCCAGGAAGCGCTCGTAAACAAACAAAGCTCACGGCCAAACTCTGCACATACACACTGCTGTGTGTGTGTGTATGTGTGTGTGACTGCCTTTCACACCAATTTGACAGTAAAATGTTTGCAGAGTTTCTGGCTTCGTGTTGAAGCCCTCACGCCCCGTGACCGTTGCTCATTATTTCCACAGCTGCCGATTTGTAAGAAGATTAAAGGTGAGCAGCTGTTAGTGGATCACGATTATGCCAGCCTTCAGTCACCCCGAGGAAAAACCAGAAGATCTCTACAACCTTTGTTCTCTTCAGTGGGCAGCAGCAGCAAGTGACAGATGGGAATTTACACACAAAGTAAGAAAACTAAATCTAAAAACAGAACGAAGAGAAACATAACAGACAGTAAAAACACATTTACAACATAAGAAAACCCTGTGCAGTGTGTGTGTGTGTGTGTGTGTGTGTGTGTGTGTGTGTTTGTGTGATAAAAATGGAGCAATTCACTCAGTGATTTGAGAAAAGCAGATCCTTAGCCAGATGTTGGGCAATAATGAATGTTTCCCCATCATTTCAGAAGTAAAGTGGTGAACTAATAGACTGACAACATGATATGTTCCAACAGCACCAGCAAGAATCACAGTGAATTACTGACTGCTGAGCGTCCACATTAATATCAAACAGATGATGTAGTAAAGTGACTTGCATTGAAAAAAGCCATGACAAAACACAATAATTATTTTCTTACTGTGACAATAAGACAATTAGCATATCTTATATATACTGTGATAATATATACACAGCATATATTCTCAATGCTGTGTGATAATATATTCAACTATAAATAACTTCTTCATCGAGCCACTTTTTAATCCAGTCTAGACTGTATGATGCATTAATCAAATATAGGATTTTTTTTTTTTTCTTATTTTGTTTTGTGTTTACACCAATCACAGTCCCATCTAGCAACAGGGTCAACCACACCTAGCAACAGGGTCAACCACACCTAGCAACAGGGTCAACCACACCTAGCAACAGGGTCAACCACACCTCTTGAGAGAGAAAGTTCCTCCTCTCAGCGTCGCTGTCAGCAGGTAGTTGATCCACTAGGACTATTTGCTTTAAGCTGACATAGAAGCCCAGATTAATAGTAATATATGCAATCACAATACGAGACAGGTAACTGCACCTTTCACTGGTTTATGACAAATGGACATTGTCCATTTTCTATGTAAATGGAGAACATGGAACAGCTACATTAAAATTGCATAGATGGATGAACTTTTGGACAACACAGCTCCTCCATTATTTATACTCGGAGCATTTTTACCATAGAACATACCTTTAGTTGTGATGGCAGGCTGTTCTCCCAGCAGCAGTTTGAGCCTCTTGGCATGGATTTTACCCTGGTAGTGAGACTGTGCCACCACTGCTGAGGTGAAGGACATGTTGCACAACGTGCAGCACTTGTTCTTGTCCACGTCGCTCTCATCGCTGCCCTGCAAAGGAAAAGAAAGGAGCCAACATTATCTGATGGATGAGGCATGAACCCAAACTTCAAACAAAAGCAGGTACCAGTTTTGGGAGATAGACGTTGCCATGGAGCCCGTTTCCCCACCCATAATCAGACTGAGACCGTCTCTACAGGAGAGGCAATGAGTTCAATCTGCTTTGCTTCTTCACCTCATTAATTGCTGTGGGTTTTGATATCTTCTGAAAAATGTTATTCTGTTTTATATGCAAAAGGAAAATCCTTATAGGTCATAAAGTATAGCAGAAAGAAAAATGAAGATCATAACAAATCACAATATTGTTGTACCTCTGACCATCTTTTAACCAGTTTGTTTCTCAGATATGTTGAAACTTTTTCAACATAGTGCATTGAGCAGCTGGAAAAAATAAACTCCACATGAATGCAGTTAGAATTAATACGGGGTACTGTAGATTTATTTATTTTGTAAAATGTATTCATTAAGTGTTTTATAATTAATTGTTAACATATGCATCTATCATTGTTGCAGTCATTGTTAACACATCTATCCACACTCCCTGTCAATTTAGACAGTATCCACATTAATTAAAAAAGCAAATGTAAACCGAGACTTTTTTTTTCTCTTTGTTTCACATTTTCATTAAAAATGCTGGAAAAGAGCCAGAATGCAAATGCTGCCAGCTGGCACCGACTCCGCAGAGCCGTTAAACACTTCAGTCCTTCCTCTCTTCTCTCAAAGGATCCAATCAGGGATTTCAGCAGTACTCAATTACTATCAGCAGCACTCCATCACCTTCCCCCGGCCAGCAGAAGGACTCTTGTGTTCTCGGCATTAGTCGATACGGTGGAACTTTTTCCTCTCTGTTCTTCAGAGAGACACAACAAGCGAAAATGAAGGGATTGGTCATCACTCACCAGGCTGTTCAGGGGGGAGAAATTCACTGTTTTATCTGATATTTTCTGTCAGTTCTTGAGATGACTCAGAAACTGATTTTCAGTTCAGTAGAGATGCACCACTCCAATATTAATATCTGTAATGGTCCCAATATTTTATTTATTTTTTTATTCTAGCATCAGTTGCATTCAGTCTAATTCTATGATTTGTCTCTGAGTGACATCTTGGTTTAATATTTTACATTTTATTTTGAATTCCTAATTGCACTTTCTGAACCATTTGAAAGGTTTTTTGTAGTTTATTTCTACATGTTTAGCCAACGTGGTCAACCCATTGTTTCTTTCAGTTTCAGTTTCTTTATCATTTCTTTCACATCGGCTGTTTTACTTCTAATTGCACCGACTGATTGAACAGATTGCAGTTGTGTTGTTTTTACCTGCCTAACCAAGTTTGTGAAACTATTGATGTATTTAAGTGTGCCGTACTGGTGCAAAGTTATCAGACACATTAATATTTTAGTAAAATTATGTCTGTGTTAAAAAAACAAACATTAAAAAATAAAATCAGGACTATTTTTCTAAATTGGATTGGTATTGCCTGATACTAATCAGATATCTGAATCCAAGTAAAAAAATGTGGATCAGTGCATCCCCATTAAACGTCACTGTGAAGTAACTGCATGCAAAAATAAGCACAGATCAAAAAACAGACTGTTGATCAGAAAAACACAGAGCTAAAGTTCCTAGTACATCAAAAAGGACTCCACTGTCATTTTTCAGAGAAAAGCTCAATTATTTATATTTTTTTGTGTTCAAGACTTTATTTTTTAAATCACGATGGTTACTTGTCATGTTCCTCTGTTGTTGGTTTTTAAAAATACATTTCTTTATGCATGGATGGAGCAGCCTTTCGTGTCTCGTCTCGCACACGAAGCTTCACTGATGATTAAATCAGCATTAAAACGAAGCCAGAGCTTGTAGCGGTTACTTCCATCCCCTGAAATTTCCATAAAGACTTCAAAACGTCTTTTTTTTTTTTACTTGTTTTTTTCCCACTGCTATTATTTGCATATTTTACAAGTAACAGCAACCCAACAACCGTCGTAGGGGAAAAATTAACCTCAAGAGACTCGATGTTAATGGATGGATGTGTCGGAACAACAGCGGCGACTAAAACTCAGACGAGAATGAGGAGAGTTTCTTCTTGCGATATGCGGCGCCCGGAGTAACCGAAGCCTTTTTAGAAACACACGAAAACAGTCGAGCCAACAAACCAACCATGTAAATGTGGAGAGAATCATTGAATCATTTATAATGATAACTGGGTTGCGTTTGCTTCGAAACGCCACCCCCCCCCCAAAAAAAAAAACAGGGATCGAGACGTGAATCAACCATGAATCATTTTACTCCTCTGCTCCTATGAAAGCTCTCATATGTGATCAGGTGAACCCAGGTAACATTTTCAGGTTGTTCAAAGTCCCTGTTTTCCACACCGTTAGGAATACCGTAGTAGCGGCTGAAGGTCATGTGACCCATGGATCAACGTTTAATTTTATGCGACGTGAAAGCATCTATTTCGCATCACACTCAAGCTGGAGGGTAATTACGCTAATTAATGATTTAGGTAATGATACACTCGCTTAGAGAGGCAGGTGAAAACACTTTAAGTCTCATTTTTTTTCTAAAAAAAAAAAAAGGTACGTGACACTTTACAGTGGAGCGGTTTTTATGTGATAGAAGAGTAGTGTTTGGTTCAAACATAAAAGCTTCCCCTCAGAGGAATCTAGATTCATTGTGTGGGAGGTTCTGAACTGAAGAGAGCAAACATCCAGCTGATAGATGAGCTGGATAAATAAGCTGTTATTTAGGTGATTCAAAATAGAAAACCTAACATTATTTACACACATTCAAATTTAGATTTTTTTTATCCCACAGAACAGAAATGTTAAGAAACTTCAACGCTGTCAGACTTAAAGCTGCTGAACATAATTGTTACAAAAATATATTTGATTTGTTGAAACTGTCACTATGTCATGATAGTATAATAAGAGACAGATAATGGTGAAAAAAAAGTGCTTCTGCTTTCTCTAAGTGCTAATTAGGAACAACCAATCAGAGCCAGGAGGCGGGTCTTAGCACTGTCAATCATTCACATGTACGTGCCACTTCCCCCTTTGCTCTCTGCTGTGATACAGTTTTTCCCTATCAGCTTAGCCTGTCATGAATGCTAAGGTTAGTTAGCATAGTCACTGGTGAAACTGTTTTCCTGTAACAGTGAGTTTGTTTTTCTGCCATTAGAGGGAGCAGCATATTCACGAGGTTGATTATAGCCAATGAGAGCTTTCACACTTCTTCTGCAAAGTATCCCTGCACTGACATCTGGCAATTAATGTAACTTATTCTCATGCTAACCACAATTTTCCTTTGAAGAAGGAAAATGTCATTGTTCCTTCTTAACTTTGCGCTAAAACAACCCTGTATGCTCTAGTGAACTAATGAAACAGTTATTTGATTAGCAGCTCCTGGTTACGTCTTTCCCTCTGAATTGCTGTGGAACCAGGAACACTTTAAATCGGTTTTCCACTGTCAGTCATGGAAAAGTCTTTCCATCATGATTCAAAACACAAAGAATCTATTGCAGCGTTAATAGACTATCCAAGTAGCTAAAGTTTGACTCTTTCTGAATTTTCATTCTCAATGTTTTACTGAAACTCTGCGTGTTGTGAGCTGCAACATTGCAAACAACTCCAATGTCCACAAGGAGAAAACCGCAGCTATTCCCCCCACAGAGTGTGATAGCAGAAAAACTCTTCCGTGCTGTGAGTCATTCTGATACACACACACACACACACACACACACACACACACACACACACAGAACCCCTCCTCCTGCCCTTGGTCTTGTCCTTTACTAATTCTCATGTAGAAACTCTCCGGAGCCTCTGTTTCTTCAGCCACCAGGGACACATCAGGCGCAGAACTCCATTTTATGCGAAGGATTTCACAGTAGCATTCGCAACAGGAGATGAGATGCTAACCTCAAACAGGCGGGATCCATAATTTCATGCTTAATTAAAGCTGTATAAACGAGGTGCTAATTGCAGAGGAATGTAATTAATGGAGCGGTGTAGGTGTGAGTTCCCAGCCTGACAGTCGCAGCGTCTCAGGCAGACAGAGTCTCAGCTGCATTGGACTTTGGAGCAGAAGGCGTCGCAGGAAGAAAAAAAAAAGATCTTGCTTCTCCATTTGTTTCCCCAGAACCTCATGAGTCATCACAAACCAAACACACACTCTGCCTCGGCTGCCGTTTGTAGCGAAATCTCAGCTCCACAATGAGAAATAACAGAATTTTGCACTGGTACAATATAGGTCTCTGCCACACTTCATAGAATATGTAACTAATGGAGACAGGAAGGGAGAAGGTGGAGGGGAGGGGCGGGGGAGGCTGAGGGGAGTTGGGCTTCTTTCTATTCACATGAGGCATAATAAAATAATCTTTTTGATTTGCAGGCAGTAGATTCTCTTTGCTGTCAGCGCCGAGCAGCACATTCTCATCTGAGCGGAAGTGAGACCTCGCGTCCCTGGCCTCGCTCATGTTTGCGCCATAACAAAGATGCGGTGTGTGACGTCTCACTGCACCGGGCTGGTGCCGTTTGTTTTTGCCACCGCTTCACAAATGGTGGCAAACCTCCACCCCTCCCTCCGCTCCCCCCCTTCTCCCCACCGCTGGGGGATTCCAGCGTTTTATTCCTTGTAGCTAATCCGAGAGCTGCACCGATCCCCCGGGTGACGGCCAGTCAGAATCTGGCCGGGCCCAACCTGGCTCGGTGCAGGATAATGTCTGGGCTAAATCAGGAGGCCGGGGAGCTCCAGCTACTCGTGCGCATGTCCCCCGAGGTGCACAGAGAAGAAATAGGACAGGACATGATTTAAAAAAAAAAAAAAAAAAAAAAAGACTGGCTCCCAACATAGCTGTGGATAATCCAGTGTTTTCCTGCCAAGCGAAGCATGAAGGCAACACTAAGCAGACACTATACCCCACAGCTGCTGCAGCGCACACACAGTAAAGTGACCTTCATATTAAACCTGCAGGCCAAACCAACAGCAGGAGGGAATACATCCTGGTTGGTCTCTTTGGATTAATGTGCAATCGTTCAAAAAGCTGCGGAAAAATGTTAATGTACATTTTTTAATTTTAATAGAAACATGCAAGGCCACCAATGAATGACACTTTTCCTCATTAGCTTAAGCATGATGGATGGCTTGTGTTTTGTCAGCCTTTTGGCAGTGGCTGCTTTTCCTTGCCAGGACAATTTTTTAATTTTTTTTATTTGCAACCAACTTTATGCCAAAAAATTTTTTATGTCTTCAAAACTATACAAGTAGCCTGGACCTTACTGAGACTCAGACCTCTGGATGCTTTGAAGACACCAAGGCAAACCACAAAAACAAAATAAAACACATTAAGTGGAGTCTAACTGATCATCACTGCTGCTCTGCTCATGGGCCGATTGGCCATCAGACATACCGGACATTTTCCCAGTAGGTCAACAGATGTTGACCAACAATCCAAACATTTTATTTACACAAAACCATTAGATCGGCAGCCCACTGACACTGGCCAATCACATTTAACACCAGCCCTTTTCTTTGTGTAAGGAGGGATGGATGCATTTCTTCAAAGAGTCCACAGGTCCTCTTTGTTCATCACTGCTTTGAGTGAAAATCAGTAATGATTAACTACTGTTAATATTGTTCAGTCCCTCCAGTTCCTCAGAATTCTGTGATCAGGGAAACTAACGCTTACTCTCTACTTCATCATCCTCTCTGACCTGGACTAAATCCGTCTCCCCATCCATGAGCCGTCAGTGCATTGCAGAGTTATGGCCAGGAGAACCAGTGGAGCAGGAGAAGGGCAATCCTGTTTAAGTGAGGATCAGGTAACCCCTCGTCCAGAGAGTCTTTTATTATTAATAATTCTTCATTTATGCAGAAAAATCTCTTGAGATTCATCATCATATATGTACCAGAAATGTTCCCCGAATTCAAAACTTTGGCCAAGGTGGCACTCATAATTCGACATCAAAGCTCTGATTCAAGATTCTGCACAAGCAGGTCAGGAGGAAGTTATGAGGCCAAAGTTGATTCATCATTTAAGTGCAATCATTTTATTTAATCGTTTATATGCAGTTAATGGGGCAGGAAAAGAGTAGACCGGGGATCCCTGTAAATCTGTTTTGCTTCAGCATATCGAATCCTTGGTTTTTGGAGACGGAGTTCTCAAACTATAACACAAAATACGTACATGTGTTTACTATCAACCTTTATAAAATAAAAGCTCTTTGAGACTGAGTCTCTTTCATAAGCGTGTTCTGGCAAATGGTACTGACTGAAAACACCAAGTATATCTCAGACTTCATGAGTCGGTGTCAAAGACACAGATATCCTTTGTTACAGTAGTGGTGTACTTTACTTTTCACAGTTCTGTCCTACGATGTTGGCTTACCTCGTTACGTCTGGGCCTGTAACATGACAAAATGTGGAACTATGTGAATAGTTTTGCAAACCACGTAACATAAATGTAACCCTCCATGAATAATGTTTCAGAGTCAAAGGATGAAGTTACATTCTTGTCTTGCTCAAGAGGCAGTTTTTGGTAAGACACCTGCTGATGACCCATTTTTCAAGGTGCTTTGATATTTCTAAATGAACCAATTCCAGTCTCAAACAATCATGTCTTTTTTTTTTTTCTTCCCGAGAAAACTGCACTGCGGCTCTCAGGGAGTGCACATTTCTATGATTTTCAATTATTCAACATTTACGCTGCGTGATCTCACACACATCCAGTTTCCGGCTGCATATGGCAACACTTTTCACTATGAAGTGCTCCATTGGCCTCAGATTTGCACGCCTGGGGTCCTTCTTTATGTTGACCTCTGCTCCCAGAGAGAGAGGCTTTAGCCAACTCACGAACCTTTGATAGATACTAGGAGCAACAATTCACACAAAACTGCTCTGCAATGAAAGGTGGAAGCACTTAGGGAAGACAAATTGAAGAGTGAGGCATATGTTTCACGGCGACAGGTGCTGAAACATGAAATTATGAAGGTGAAACCGTATTTCACTTTCCTAAGTCTATTTTTAAGTCGGAAACATATTTAATATGATACCAGCAGAACTGAGGAGGTGTCTTGCTTTTTCAGAGCCACAAGAAAGTTCTTAGAGCTGTCAATCAGTCTTGTGTATGTGCTACTCAGTGTGCCAATACCGGAGGAACAACGTACCGTTCCAGGAAAACTGTTCATCTGCCATCATTGGTGGCCATGCTAACTAGCCTTAGCATTCGTGGCAGCACGAGGGTTATTAGCAGCACTAAGACCCTCCTCCTGGCCCTGATTGGTTTTCTGACCAAGTGGTGTATTTCTGTAGGTGGTTGTAGAACCACAGGAAGCTGGAGTTATTTACAGATCATGTGTGTCACACAAAATGTCAGGTCAGACTGACAGTTTAAAGAAATATGTAAAATACTTGTTTTTGTAAAAGTTGCAAACTGCAGCATTAAAATTTAAACTCATGTCTGTAAGAATTATTTTAAAAACCAAAAATATTCTTCGACTGACGAAATGAAACATGGAAGACAATAAGCTATACAATGTCTACAACTCTCTTCTGCTGTTTAAATTATGTAAACAATCTGCAGCAGCATTATAGACGTGTGTTGCATCTGTAAGCAGTTTATTCTTTGGCTGGCCATCTGTAGCTCATTTCGTATCCTTTAATTATATTCTAATTAAATAGAAATCCTTATTTTTGAACATTTAGAGACAAAATTAAGTTATCATATTTTCATGAATGTATTTCTCCTACTGTAAATAGTTGAATTCTGAGTACTATATGCGGCGTCATGGCTTGTTATTGTGTCTAAATCATATCCTTATTGCTGGATTTATTATTTCACAGATCTGGTCCTGGGAAAGAAGAATGATGCTTCGGCCTTCTGGATGAGAGAGAACTGAAATCTAGACAGGTCTTTGTTTTTTCTTGTTTTTTTTTAATGCTCTGGTGCTTTTTGGTCATGCCTTTGATTTAATGTGTTATATGAAATATGCTGCATGTGTGCGCGCTTGTGTGTGTGTGTGTGTGTGTGTGCACCGAGAGTGCAATCTGCTGGATATTGCTCAAGGTGGGATTGAGGCAATGAAGCGCAGGACCACAATCACTTCTTGTTCAGCGGAGCCGGGGCAGACGACTGTGCCATCTCGAGTGCGATAGCTCCGTCAAGATCCTGCAGTGACGCTGACGGCCTGATTTAATCAGAACTGGCAGCTGAATAAACTGGCAGGCAAACACCAGAACCACCAGATCAACTACACAAGTCTGCACACATGAATATGCATATGGGATTTACTGCTGCTGGCTGAACTGTGCCAAAAAATGCAACACACACACTATTTATATTCGACAAGTTAACAGTTCAGTTAATGCAGAATCCTATACACCTGTTTGGTAACACTCGTGTATCTTTGAATAATTGAGTTCAATAAATGTCTCAGTATGAATCAAGCTTTTTTTATGGCTGTGTAGAGATTGATGTAGTGCAGAGTGCTTTACAAAGCATTCACAGATGTGTGTTTACATGTGTATTCCACCGAGATTTAAAGTACTGTAAATCTTGGAGTTTTTCCATCCCATTTCTGTTTTATTTTCACTTTTGGACTTTGCTTCTTTTTTTTTTTCTTCTGGGGGGCGAAGAGGGGAAGAGAAGCTGAAAGGCCTTTACCAGACAAAAGTATGAACTTATAATGTCACAGAAAAGAAATTGATTTAGTCAGAAGATCAGATTTCTCTAAATCAAATTAGAATAAAAACCTGACCTGATTGAGAAAAATGGATGTCATTTTTGGATTCAGCAGTGGAAAATAGTCCTAATTCAGGTGAAAAAACACAAACAACTTCTAACTGTTTTGTAACCCAGTGTTATTTGAAGCATTAAAGTGTTTAAGTGCAACATTAAAAAAAATCTAAAGGAAGAAATCTAAGTAATCTTTGATACATGTCTGTGGCAGTGTGACGAACTCTAGCAAACAAGCTGTAAGCAGCATAACTGCTCTGTCTAGTATCTGACAACTGAATTGGCAAAACTGTCAGCAACATATTGATTTCCTGCAATAAATTTATCCCCTAATTTAATTGGCAATCTAATCTACAACTGCAATTATCCCTCAGGGCTTGTATGCTTTGTGAATCACATCAAAACTGCATTTCTAAATCTTTTATGAACCAAAATCTTATCGCCTTCTTCAACCTCTGAGCTTTTCCCCCCCCTTTTTTTTGCAGTATCAAGGAAAATAAAGTTGTAGTGCAATTCTTATGCAACCATCCATATCTGTCTGAACTTCATTACTCTGCAGATTAAGTAGAATGTGAACACAGACACCAGAGTGTTAAAATAAAGCCACAAAACTGGGGTTTGCAGTTAAAAGCTCCATTTTTGATACCGTTGATCTTAAGATTGATCTTATCTAGCCAAATCTAATCAGTTTGATAGAAAACACGACAAACTGGAACCCTACACTGGAACACGTCGAGCTACTTTTCTCTAATCAAGAACATGCTACCCGACTCCCGCCCATCCCCCGCTCAACATGAGAGCAGGTTATCAAAGCGACTAGCATAACCGGCAGCGTGTCCAGTTGTCAGATGCCATTAGACCAATGGGTCCATATGTAGGGCTGTGCCAGGTCAGACACACTCCCAGTGTCTGGAGGCAGAGCTGCTGAGTATATTTTTAGATTGTGCCACCTTTTAAGCACAGCCTGGTCGCATCACATCTATGTAGTTTAAGTGTAGCTCTCTTCCGTCATGACGATGTGCCCTTTTACGAGGGGCCTAAGGTCGGCCCATAGACCCAACAGTGATTTACTGTGACACTGAAAAAAAAACCCACACACACAAATAAAGAAACAAGGAGAAAACCAACATGCAAGGCTCACACTGGTTTGGTCAAAACTTTTCCTCGTTCTGCCAAATCCAAATGAGACAGTGACATTTTTAAATTGATATATTGTTAATCTTTTCATGTTAAATAAAAGAAATATATATATATTTAAATATTTAATAATTTTTTCTATAGTTTGAGTCATGCAGAACTGATCTGATCGTTTCCATAGCAACGATCAGAAGCAAGACGTGCCACAGAACTGCAGTGAGCTCATTGATGAGGTCATAGATGACCTCATGTACATCACAGTAGATCAAAGAAGTTCTGAGGCTTTCAATGCTAGAATCTCAACACACTGAAGCATTTAGGATCCACACAGTTCGTGGAGATTTGACTTTGTTTCTTAAGGATGTTTAGTTTTTCTAAGGCACTAGTCCCTTTCTTTCTCCCGCTTGGCTTTGGGCTTGGATATGCGGTGACCACAGGAATGAAGAAAGTGTTTGACCACTACTTTCTTAGAAAGGATTTGGATGAACGCAGCTCTGGGAAATAATTTTCATCTGTTCCCAAAGAACAAACTGACCAGGCTGCGGAGGTTTGCTTCAAACAAGCGACGGATGTCTGCAGAACCACAGACTTTGGTTCAGCTGAGACTTTACAAGACCGTACCAAGGACGAGCATACCGACTGAACAAACTGACCCGGCTGGGGAAGTTTGTCCTGTAAGTCAGAGAGTTGCCAGTCAAAGCAATGTCACTGGTTTTAGAGACACGACGGTACAAGACTATCTTAGGTGTGAGAGGACAGTCGTGGGAAATGATTTTTCAATCATTCCCAAAGACAAAAACGGACCCAGCTGGGGAAGATCTTTCTAAGGCTGACCTCACAGCAAAAGGTTTTGCTGAAGTTTTGGCTTCATCAATTTTATTGCTGACTTTGCCAGAGAAGTCGTCGCTAAAAGTCAAATATACCCGTGTCTTTGAATTACCGAGTTCTCCAGACAGGGAACGTGTCTCAGAGGGAAACAGAGTCAGAGACATCACAGCCATCAGTCTGCCAAAAAAAATCGTCTCTAAATTGTAAAGTTTCTGTTGTTTTTGAGCTTAAATGTTCCCTGAATGGGGAAGCTCAATTAACAAACATCTCTGAAACCCCAACCAGTGGCGCTTTTGTGACTGTTCCCAAAGACAAGACTACCCCAACTAGGGTAGCTCTCTAAAACCGAGAGCAAAGTCATTGGGGACAGTTTTTCCACTGTTCCAAAAGGGATAACCGACCCGGATGGGAACGTTAACCATTTGAAGCAGCGAGCTGGTTCAGACATCCTGGATGTAATGAGTACAAAGGCCGCACAGCAAGGACAAACTGTCATGGAAGAGAGTAGAACTTCTTTAAGTTCTCCAACGACCTTCAAAACAGTTGGGTGAATGTCACTTTTCAATCCGTCCTGAACCTGAGCGTAACCAGGAGGTGTCTCGTGCCGGAAAAGGTGTTTTTAGTGGCTTCATCGATCCCGTGCTGTGCAAGTCTCATACACTCAGCTGTCCACCAACCAGGAAAACACATTTCTCCACAAGAGATCTCTCCAGTCCTGATGGAGCTGAGGGAGAGAAATCTGTCACCGGACACAGGAAAAGACTGAGATATGTTTATTGGAATCTGTGTTGGTCTGGCTCGACTCTTGTGGTGGCAGTACAGATAGGGAATTATACAGTGCAAGCACTTGTACAACATGTGAGACGGATTCCTTAGAGCTGTTGAGTAATGGCCGCCTGGTTGTACTTCCATCTTCCACATTGCTAGACAAAATAGCATCTCTTTTTAGCTGTTGGGTGGATTTGGGGGTCAAACCTATTTGTCCAGGTCAAACCTGGTTGCGCAGGAAATTTTTTATTTTTATTTTTTTAAAGCCGGATTGCAAGCATCTCTGTTGCTCTGAGCGTTTCACTGGAGGAGCAGATGTATTCCTAAAAGATACGTTTATAAAAGATAGGTTTATTGTTTATGGATTTAAAGCTGGACCAATCGCACCGCTGGCGCCTCTGCATGTTGCCTCGTACGCTGCAGGAGCTGGAGGTCTTAAGTTTACCTTTAAGCAGATCACACGCGTCTCCTTTCAATCAAACCGGACACAGGCCGACCTGTATGGATATCTACATCAACCCCTTGTGAGGAATTAAGATTCTTTCCAGAGTTTTTGATCAAAGTATTAGTTTAAACCCCATCACGTTAGCTCTGGTTGCGCAGCTCTACGTGAACCGCAGGAATAACTTGTAGTCGAGCTTTCAGAGATGTGTTGAGAATGATTTATAATTGTGGACAAATGCTGCTAAGAACATCAGCACCTCCAACAGCTTCTGTGTTACATTTAGTGAAATCTGGAAGAGGGGGAGAAGTTTCATTGGCCAACCTAAAAAGTCTTTAAGCGTTACATTCTTAGCCGGAAAAAAGGATAAGCGAGTTCAGTCTCAAGATAGTTTGAAATATTGACCAAATCTAAGGCACAGATCCAGCCATCAAATCTAATTTCAATGCAGCTCTTCCACAATTAACCGCCCTTCTATCAAAAAGAAAATGCATGGTGTTCAGTAGCATTGTATGTAAAAGCAGATTTTTTATTAGTTTAGTTTAAGAACTACCCAGATCATCCATCCATTCATTCATTCTGGAAAAGTCCCAGGTCCATCATAACCTTGTATTTCTTCATCCGTCATGTTCTTGTAATTTGGTGCACGAGTATTGTCTTTATGGATAAAACTGTCAGCGCTGCCTCTGTGGCTTCAGTCTGGGCCAAGCACTATCCGCAGGCATGTAAAGTACAACAGATCAATCGTGTATTTGTAGTCTAACCTCTGCAATAAAATACATCCTCAGGTACAAACAAGACACACTTGAATGTCAGTGACTAAATCTTATTAGCCGAGTTTTCCGTTGCACTTTAATTTATTTGTCAAGAACATTTACTCTAAGTCCTTCCACAGGATAACACAGTGAATCCAAAGCTGTAATAAGTTTAGTTTATAAGGTTTAAACTAAAAGCTTAAATATTCTTCATTCATTTCTCCACTGTACACAGTTTGATGAAACAAGCTACAGGACAACTAGACCCAACAAAGAACAAGGAACACAGGTGGGTTTAAATACACAGGGAGACAATCAAGGGAAACAAGGAACAGGTGTAACTAATCAAGGGTTAGACGGGACAACACTGAGAGCCACAGAACACAGAAACAACCAAATCCTTACACTTTGGTCTTTACATTATATATTGACACATGCAGAAACCCTTTTAGTCATAACTATGTTTGATTTGTTATAAACAAAAAGGCACAAGATGTTTATATAATTATGAAATTTCTATCAAACCTTATGAAATGGTCTATTTTACATTATCCATGTTCCTAAAATTGAACAATCCATCCATCCATCCATCCATCCTCTGTCCACCCTTGTCCCCAGTGCATCGGTGGGCACCTCCAGGCCTTGAGGTCCTGCAACTTTTAGATGTATCTCTATTTCAACACACCTGAGTCAAATAATGAGGTCATTAGCAGGACTCTTGAGAACCAGTCTGCACTTAGGAGGTGATTCAGCTACTGGATTCATGTGTGTTGGACCAAGCAGACATCTAAGAGTTGCAGGACACCGGCCCTCGAGGACCAGGATTGCCCACCCCTGTTCTAGTGGGATCAGAAGGGTTGCTGGTCCCTGTTTCCAGCGAGACATTTCAGGCGAGAGGCGGGGTCACCCGGGACAGGTTGCCAGTCTGTCGCATGGCAACACAGAGACAGACAGGACAAACAACACACACTCATAAGGAGCTGTTTCCTTCACCAACATGTCCATTCAAATCTGGTCTCATCACCACTTTCTACTCCATCAAGATCTTTCCAGAATCTCTTCCTGCATTACAGCCAGCCCGTAAATTGACCCAAATTCCCTTGATTTTGGGAGATCAATGATTGGCTGATACTCCTATGTGAAGCCGATATTATCAATTGATCTTATGAACCTCAAAAAAGGTGTAAAGATCAACGACTGTCTGCTCTCCTCTGAGAGAGGTTTGAATGTTGGCCCCGCCCACCAGGTCATGCAGTCAACAATAACTACTACTTACTAACTCATCGACTTTATTGCTACATTCAGCAATGTTTCGGAAAAAAAAAAAAAAAAAAAAAAAAAAATCAGTATTAGCCAAAACTGGGATTGGCAGGTCAGACTTCTTAAAGATTGGTAATCAGTAATCGGCCAGATTATTGATCCACACTATAGTAGCCTTATCCTATCCACACTACAGTAAAACAGCTTAAACCTCGCTGCCCTTCCTCACATAATACATCTACCATTCTCCTCTTCATCATATCAGCCAGCTTTCTACCTGGAGCTAATTATTAAAATATGAACAGAATAGCAATCTGTCCATATAAGATCGGGATAGAGATGAAATAAAAACAAAACATAAACACTGGCATAAAAGGGAGAGATGGAAAATAAAAGAAGTGAAAAGAGAGTGGAGAAAAAGCCATGGGTAAAAGCAAGAAAAAAAAAGAATAAAGATTTACTGGAAACTCAACAAGATGATAAAAGTAATTGCAAAAAAATGAAAAAGACAGATACATGAAGCTGAAGAAGAAATAACTCACAGCATAAAAAGAAACAGCATAAGAGAGAAACAGAGCAGATAAAAAAAATGGACAAACAAATGTAATTGACCTAAAAATAAACCTTAAAAGGAACGAATGGGAAGCAAAAATGGCTAACAAAAGAAATGACACTCAGAGAAAACACAAAGGAGAGGGAAATAGATGACAAAATGTCAGATAAAGACTTATGACAGTGATCATTAATTGATTAAAACTAGGGTTGAAAAAAAATAAAGCTGAAAACTATCCGTAGATGGAAGGAGGAGGAAGGCGGGAGAAAAGATGTGATCGTAAGCGTGTGACAGAGGGAACAGAGGGCAGGAAAGGAAATTAGAACGAAGAAAGACAGACAGACGGAGCAGAGCGGAGCGGAGTGAAGGTATGAAGTGAGAATGGAGAGGCAAACAGAAACAACAGCAGAACCGGATGATGAGCTGAGGCAGCAGGAGTCAGGAGAGAGCATTAGTGTCCCTTGATGCATCCTTATCTGGATCGCAAACTCTGATTTCTCCACTGATAGCTGGCAGCGTCCCGATCACTGCAGCACAAACCTCCGTCTCTTCCCCTGACCATTATCATCACTCCGACACTTAGAGTGAAATCCAGAGAGTGCCTTCCATCATCACGCCAACGTGGAATCTTATCACAGCGCCTCTCCATTTTCCCCTAACTGGGACAAACTCGTTCAGCAGCAGAACTTTTGTGCTTGTCAGACGTGCATCGTGTGACGCGGACGGTTTGCAGGCTGAATCCCAAACAACGTGTCTGGTTTAAATGAAAGTTTGGCATCCTCTGCCACCCGTTGCTCACTGGGGTAGAAACTGTTGTCATTTATCCGTCTGCTGTTGTGACACACGAGGTGGATAATTGCCGATCACAGTGAATGTTTCCCACAGCCCTGACTGCATGTGTGCATGTTGCAAGTGATTACAGAGGCTATGGGGGAAACGCAGCTGAAGAAGACAGAAGAGATTTAAACCATAAGGACTCACGTTGTCTGTTCTGAGCTTCTTAGCCGGGCAGCCTCCATCCACAGGATGTAGCATGTAATACAGCCGCACTTTGTTGGCGTGTTTCCGACTCTGAAAGGCAGGAAAAATTCAAATTAATATCAGTTACGTTCAATGTGTGTTACTTTTGGAAGATGACACAAAATGCTTGACTGTCTGATGTAATCATGGGTCAACCCTGAGACATGAAGCGGCCGCATTGATGGCAGACACACACAGACTTAAGAGATTTTTACTTTGACCTAAACTGTGAACTAGAGATGCACCGATTCAATATTAAAATCTGTATTGGTCCCGATATCGGGAACATTTTTTGGATCAGATATTGGTGACAATGTGCCCAGTCCATAATGGCAGATCTAGTCAGTCTAATTCTGTCTTTTGCTCTGAGCAGTGTCATGCTGTATTAATAAAATATTACATTATGTTTAGAAATCCTATTGCACTTTATGAACTTCACACTAATGCAGAAAAAAAACACACTTCTTCAGTAAAAAACCGAACACTAGTGTACAGAAGAAAAAAAGTTTCTTTCAGTTTGTGCAAAATGAAAAAAAGTTACTGTAATGAATATTTAAGGAAACTATTCCACTGCTTCTTTTTAACTCGATAAAAATGTGCATATGGAAACCTGATACCGTCACTGTGGGAGTTTTGACTTGGCTCTTGTGCCATGGGCGTATTGCCTCCTCCCACTGTTCATCATAAAATGCTAAATATCCGCAGTATTATTGCATAGTTCTCTGAAAACTAAAAATCAACACAAAGCCAAGGATCTGCATATTTTTACCTCAGTTTAAATGTTTAAAGATGCTTGGCTATGAAGGCAACTTGAGCAATAGTGAGATAGTAAACAATTAATGGAGGAAACTTCCCAATGTTGACAGATGGATTATGCTTCGTCACTCAAACGATCTGTTCTCATCTAAACGCAATTAAACTGAAGAAAGTGCCGTATTGCTCTTTTCGCGCTCACAGAAAAAAAAAAAATATTTAAAAGGAAACGTCTTTGGTTGGAACATTTACTCCTTCAGTGTGACAACTACGCTACGCCTTTACATAAAACAATGTTAATTAATTTTTGGGTACTATAAGAAAACTGCTTAGGTATGACACAGACACATGAAGCAACTGCACTTTTTTTCTGTGATTATCTCCAAATGTTACATGTGTCACAATGGCAGTCTAGACAACAAATGATCACCACTGTGGCTTTTGAAGAACTGAACTGCACCTGCAAGAAATGTAGTTGTTTTGGTCAAAGTTGTGCTCAAAAAAACCCAAAACAAAACAAAAAAAAAACCCAGTCAAGCTTTAATATTTTAAAATTAAACTTTAGTCCCACCAATTCTCACAAATCTTTGTTAATTCCTATGGAATGTTTCCTGGAATTTTACCACTAAAGTTTTGGCTAGCTTTAGCCCAGACTGACCCTGGTAAAGGTCAGCCTGGCTCTACGCTTTGCTTCGTCCAGAGGGTTTAGGCTCTCGTATGCTGAGAGGTGATTGCTTCCTGTAGGTGTAAGCAATCACCTCTCTCAAAATTTGTAATTTTACCCAATTGCTAATGTTTGCTCGTGCACCAGTTCGACACTGGTGTCGAACTGGTGAAGCTTACCAGAAATCGCCTGCATTGTAAACAACCATCCTCCACTGTGAAGAGAGAAGCGCAGAGTTGAACAAGATTGTTGTTTGTTAATTTCTCATTTGGAAGCGTGGCCAACACAGACTGAACGGCTTCGTTCACCTCCTCCGCTGACGTTGCTAAAACTACAAGCAGACTACAATTCCAAAAATAAAAAGTGACATCATCGTTCACACCATCCCCTTCAGTTTGCTGATTGGCCCGGTTGAAATTCCACCAGAGGAATTCACTTCAATGGGAAAAAACCCAGACTGTACTGTAAGCAAGATCTGAATAGAACGAAGTGTTTTATGACGGCAAAGGCCTGGCTGACGATGTCTATTATATCAGTTGATATCAGTTGACCAAGACTGGAGAAAAACAAAGAAAATGTGCCCTTATTAGTAGGAGTCAAGGTTTATGGAAAAGTCTCTGCATGCGTTCCAGTGATCTGTCCATAATACTGTGGTCATCTGGTTGTACTCCTGCCATTTAATGGTGTAAACATCTCCATAATTCATTCACACATCAGTCCATCAAATTCATCAGATGAGACAGACACAGGCTGTAATTACTAATAAGAAGTCTGAAAAGTTTTGGAGCAGTTCCTCTTCAGGATTGCTGGAATGTGAGGGTGGCTATTGTGCAAAGAGAAGATAATCAGGACTGAAGAAAAAATCCATATCGCATTACTACCACATCAGTGAGCAGATCACAGATAATGTGATTCCAGACAACCCCCTGCTAAAGGGCCGGGCTGTTCGATGTCAAACGACCTAGGCTTGTTTTTTAAACAGACTCATCCCAGTCGGATGTAAAATCTGCTCCTCAGGAGTATAAATAATCTTTAAGAGCTGCTCAGAGGCGCTTCTGGTCCAAGAACTCAACCCATGCTGGACATTTCTTCCTGTTCAGTAGTCGCCTGCAACAGCCTGCGCCAATTCTCAGCTGTGAATCTATTCATATAGATCTGAAACCAGATCTATAAAATGTAGAATTTAATAGCTACACCACTGCATCATGAACTAAAGTGGATTTAATTTTTGAGGATAAAAGATGTTAACACCTGTTGAGTCTTTGTACAAGCTTAGCTTACTAAGCTGCTCCTGATTTTACTGTCATCTATCAGCTGAGCTCATCCTGTGACTGAAACAAGTTCGGTCAGATCACACAGAGACCATTTTGAATAACTTGCTGCAGATTGTGGATTGGGTTTGGGTCTGGAGTTTGACTGGGCCGTTCCAACACCTGAACATGTTTAGGTTTAAAGCGTTCCATTGTAGTCCTGGCTTTATGTATGGGGTGGTCGTCCTGCTGGAAGCCGAGCCTCCACCTCAGTCTCAAGCCTTTTGCACTCCAACAGGTTTTCTCCAACATTGTTCTGTATTTGGCTCCAATCATCTTCCATCAACTCTGACCATCTTCCTTGTCCCTGTTGAAGAGAAGCACTCCAGAGAATGATGCTGCCACCACCACCATATTCAACAGCAGGGATGGTGTGTTCAGAGTTAAGTGCGTTTTGCATCTTGGCCAAAACATTCAGTTTTGGTCTGGTCAGGCCAAATCTCCTTCCACATGTCTGCAGTTAGCCAGAAGTCATGTTGGACTTCTTATGGTTTTCTTTTAACAGTGGCTGTCTTCTGCCCCACCCTTTTCAGACCCGGGGGCCATGAAAGTCATCAACATCTTTTCCTCATGTGAAAGGGCTCTCAAGCTATAGGTTCCAGGGGTTATGATTCTAATCCTGATTCTGTTTTTTTTTTCTTTTCCTATGTTATTCTTGTCTTTAATTTTGTGTGCATTCTTGTTCGTTTGCTTCTGTAAGGAAGTGTTTCCCAACCCTGGCCATCCAGGCACACCGCCTGCAGGTTTTATACGTCTCCCTGCTTTACCACGTCTGATTCAGCTGACTGCAGTTCAACAAACACCAGTCAGTTGAAATCACCTGGGCTGAAGAGGAAACACCTGAAACATGCAGGGCAGTGAGCCTTAAGGACCAGGGCTGGGAAACTCTGCTGGAAGGTAAATATGAGTATCTGTACTGAAATACAAAGGATAATAAAAAATTTGATGACAAAAATAAAAAAAATTCTTCCTTACAACTGACTCTACAGAGTCTGACCAGCAATGCAATTATAAAGTTGCAGCAATAAATCCCAGTAAGGATGTTCACTGTTATTCAATGTACTCATTTAATTATGACATTTAGAATGATTCAGTGCAAGTCCCAGAGGCGGATCCATTCCTGTGCGTTAGCTGGACAACATCTAGAGAGTTTTATTGTTATAGTTTTCCTAAATCTCTCTGTATGAGAGATCAGTCTGCTGACAAACTGGGACGGAAGTTTCTAATGTCATTAAAAACAACCATTTACTTTAAAATGCTCTTCCAGCCCAGAACTTGAAGTAATGCAAATTATAAAGACATATTAGGGTCAAGAGAGCTGGTTAAAGCAAACTTAACTTAAATGAAGTTGTTATACTGTAATGCCTGATAACTTGTTTATTTTCCGAAACCATCAGTTTCTCTGTATGTTTACCATGTTCTGCGTTTTTTTCCCCCCTGTGTTACAGCACAGCAATAGTTTTCACACGATACCAAAGTTTTAACATGATGCTCACAATGTTGAGGAACTAGCTTGTGGTTTTAAATTTGTGCCTCACGTGGCTGGAAGCACATTTGGTGAAATGTTCACATGAACATCCTGTCTGAGATCATAGAAACCTAAATGTGAGTGGAATGTGAATGTCAAACTCCTTTAATATGACATGCTTCACGGACTAACTGTCGCTCTTTCACAGAGATTTTTTTTGCTGTTTTCCTTCTGTTTAATCATATTTCAAGAGGACAGTACGGTTTCACTATTCTTTCTCACTTGTTTTTTTTTTTCTTCCCTCTAAAGGCCACCTACTAGCTGATCTCTCAGGACTCTTTCTGTTAATAACCTCTCTTTCTCTCCAGTGTTTGCACTGTAAGTGCCACTGCATTAGGGTGAACCGTATAAAGAGGACCAAGCAGCTCTGCAGTGCTGTTTCTGCTTAAACAGGAAGTGTCAGGCCACTTTTCATTCTGGCAAAAGGTTCTGGGCCAGCTTTATCACCTTCTACTTGTGCTTTTTATCGCTTAGCACACAGACTAATTCCTGAGGAAACCAAGTAAAAGCAAAGCAGAATAGCTGAGCGTGTCCTCCACAGATTACTCCTAACGCGCTCATACAGACCTTCTCTTTGATTTTCGATCGGCATCGTTACGGTTCTGCCTCATTTTGTTCCAGCAGAACTTTTTTTCATCAGCGCTACAAATAGCTAATATTTCCATCCCGTTGCCTCTAAAGCAAGTGAAAAATAGTAAGAGCAGTTTAAACACCTGAGTATCCGTATTTTCTTAAAATGAGAGCTTAATGCCGACAACATTTCGGAACCACTTTGTGAACATACAGGTTTAAAAATTAGTTGAGACAGAAGCGCTTTTGGATTGGATCTATAAAGGTTGTCAAAAAGATTCATGTCAACATAACTGATTGATAAGAGAGACTCTTAGCTCCTCCCATCTGCTGTGGCAGGTAACTGATGGCTGAGAATCAGAAACAGGAGATGCTGCTAGTTGTTTAAAACTTTTGTAACATGGTAGTGTTGCCATTGTATACCCCTTGTGACAAACAGAAGCATTTCTAAAGGTCCAGGGTGTGGATGAACTCGAGCAGCTGAAGGAAGGCAATAAGCAGCTAGCTGTGCCACATAACTCTGTGTTTCCATTAGCCATAAAATGGCAAACATTTAAAGTACGACAATAAATTCACTTAATGGAAATGCTATCATAACATCTATCATTTATTGTGGAAAATTAAAGTTCACTATAAGAATTTTGATTTATCATCACAAATTTCAGTTAATGTAAAAAAACTGACTAAAATTGTTTTTCTTTTTTTTTTACTATTTCTCATCTTTTTTCCCCAATGAGAGCATAAAAAAATAACAGTAAATCCAAAAGTATGAATAATGTCTCTATGTGCAGCTTAGTGATACCACACTTCTGTAAGTATGTGGCGTTACAGAAGGATCACAAACTTGGCACCTCGAATGCTGAGCCATAAAAAAGAAGTAATCATTATCATTATCATTTTTATCGTTATCAGAATAGTAGTGCAAAATATTGGAATAATCCCAGTCCTTATCGCCCACTCCTATGCGGAGCAAAGGACAAATTCAAAGTTTAGTGTGAAAACAATCTTAGCAGTACTCAAACACAATAATGTTAGTTATTCTTTTAATTTGCAGCATATGACAGTATAACTGCTGCGGCTATAAAGTCATCCTTAAGTTTTTTCAGCCAACTTGCTGACCTTCAGACTTCCTAAATGCCATGCTGTTAAGTGAATACTATATTTTAAATCAATGTCATTTCTATACTCGGCTCATCTCTGCCATTTAAATTTGACCTTTATCAAACTTACTCTCCGTTGAACTGTCTTTGGCACCACAGATCTATATTCAGCTGAGCCAGTCAAATTAAAACTTTTCAAAATAATTTAGCAAAGCCCCAGTGAATCAAGCCTCACAGCTTTGGCATCGCTAGGGTTCCCAGGGAACCATAAGCCCGTTTTCCATAAGATGAAAGACCTACTGGATTCCCAGTAGGTTCATATTGTAGCGCTCACTCATATTATATGACACACTGAGGTCTCACAGTAATCAAAAACAGCCGCAGCTGCTGGAGTCAGGGGAACAGGTGAGTGATGAGACGCCCACCAGGGTATCACAACTATATTAGCGGAAACAGACAGATATTATCTCCTTTGGTCTTCTTCTGATCCCATTTCTGGAATATTTCTACTGAATGTTAAAGCAACAAGATTCCGTCCGGTACAGGGTTCAGCAACGACTTGCATAGAGACGGAGAGAAGAGATGTTGTTCATGACACCAAGCATAGTAATGGAGTTTAGGGTTTATTTTACCAGGGTTTTAGCACTTTATTCAAAATATGATTTCTTCTGGATATAAGAACAAATTGTGTTGTCAGTCTCACTGTTATCGTGAAAGGTTCTGGAGAGGTTTCACAACGAGGTTCACAGATGGCCACTAACCTTTATGAACTACATAAATGTATTTATGTCCAATATTTAATGAGATATGGCCAAACAGTTTTCTTGTTTTGGCTGTTGTGGCCTTTAAGGAACAGGAAGCAGGGTGGAGAGAGAGGGAAAGACATGAAGCAGAAGGAATGGAACCCAGACCAACCACGTCTAGGACCAGAACCACCAACTGAGCCAGACAGTCCCACTAAACGGTCTTCTTCTACTGCTGCTATCAGTGTGTTTAAACAAACATGGCTGCCAAACTGGATTTTAAGGTTTAGTTGATGAGCTGCCTTATCCTCTCAGAATTTTGACTTCAGGGATCTTCCTGTTAATTACTGCAACTTGGAATTTGAGTTTTTTTTTTAAATTTTACTTCAAACATACAGTAGAAACCTATAAGAATGCTTTTTCTTGTTTTCAATCTTTTTGCAGTGACAAATCCTAAACAGAGGCAGTCCAACTCCCTATGCAGTGCTATTTTAAAAGATCCAGACAACACTGTAGCACTAGGAAAATCAGCAAGTTGGTACTGATTTAAAAATACATACTGCTCTTTCAAAAACAAAACAAGCCAGAAATTACACCCACTCTTCATGTTGTCCTAAATGGACTGAAGTGGAAAGGTGTGTTGAAGCTGACTTCTCAAAGTCAGGCCCCTGAACTGCCAAGCGGGGAAACGGCGTCTCCACAATGGTCAACCTATGTTAAAGTGAAACTGTTTTAATGTTTAGGGATCTGATGAACCAGTGACAAATGGGTTTAGGGAGAAAACCCATTATGAATGCTGCAAGGCAACATTTAATGCACATCAATTCTCATCAATAACACATTGGATGCACCCGAATTAGCCGAGCCAGAATCGGTTTTTGGCTTTGGAAAGTCATGGAACGGTTAGTGGTCAGAGACTCATCACCACTTGTTTTTTTCCTACCCTGTACCCAAAATGCAGCTGGATATACGAATGTTACTAAAAGTGACTTTAACATTAAGTCTGACAACTTGACTTAAACAAGTCTCAAATATGAATAGAACATGCAGACCTTCAGTCACTGCTGTTGTCCCACAGCTGTGTCACCAGATGTAGGACAAAAATCCAGATTTCCAAGCCTGTGAACATCCACGGATATCGATAATTCCCAGCAGTTAAAAGCTGCCTACAGGAAGTGGTGTTCACGTTTCTGTGTCAGAAACTGATGTTAACAAATCATTTGGGGTTGTCTGTTTGGTGGTGGTGGGAATAATTTGGGTGGCAATGATTTCAACTGGAACTTGAATTGCACAAGCATGACGTCACCTTTACAAGAAAAGACAGTGATTGACTCAATCTGAATCCATATAAAAAGTATCCATGGTACAACGATACATTTTTTCACCATTGGTCACTCTGGCTCATTATTATGCAGGTTTGTGTAACCCTGCATGCCTTAATTTGGCCACAGTTACAAAAGTTCCACTTTTCATGCAATGAATTGAGCTAAACAAACTTCCCTCTGCCGAGAGCTATTATAGAATTGTAATATTGCACAATTGTTCTACCATATAATGTTCTGTCAGTCATCTGACAGATTACATTCTTGGCTCAGGCCTCTTCAAACATCTTCACTCTGACACAATGCAACCTGTGCTGCAGCAAAACAACATCTTTTTTTCTTGTACTATGAATCCAACATCACATTTCAACAATACGGCAGCTCAATCAAGCAATTTTTGTTTGAATGTGTATCAGCAAAAGCATTCAATCCCTAGAAACCTCAGTGTGGGCAGTGGTGGGGTAAATATGAAAGTCAAATATATTACAGGCCTCTTTTTCATCTGCCAATTAACCGAGACAAGAGCTCTACAGTGAGCAGCACAGACGAAAAACCACAACAAATGTTTAAAAGGAAAGTTCTTTTCAAATGCTTTCAGGATAATGGAAACCAATTAGTGAAAATACAAAGTGGACAAAGGGCACAGCAGTCAAAACCCGCACAAGTCAGCCAAACGCTAAATGCCCATGTCCCCTACAGCGCTGAACATGATTGTTTTTGTCACAAAGGCTGAAGCTTCTTCCATGGTACCAGAACATCCTTATTCTCCTTCATGTGAAAAGAATCATATCAGTGAAGTACAATAAGGTGCCACTGTTGGAGCAGTCAGGCAACTGAAAAACTGATCCACAAAGTAAATCAAATGGATGATGTTCTCCACAATGAAAAAAATGTTTAAGCACTTAGAATAAATAATAAATTTGTATTGTAGTCAAGATCACCTAACCCAAGTCTAAGTCAAGACCTGAGTGTATTAAGCTAGTTTATCCATAGTGGAAAAAACTCTTCAAGTTATTTCTTAACCCACCCGCAGTCTTAGTGCGATGCTCAGGAGGAGCGTGGCAGATGTCACGGTTGGACAGAGGGAAAGCCAGAAGCACACAAGGGGTCAGTGCGACCCTGGCTGACCGCTTACAAGGCGCCCAAATGACACCATCTCATAAGACTGTGGAAGAGTTACAAAAATGTATGCTTACTTTTAAAAGACTTTAAAAGCCACCTAAAAAATCTGGTAGTGTTACATGTACGTAGACTGTCAGCAAATTAGCAATGCTTGGACAGGAAATCAGGAAAAACATTCTCTGCTTGCTTACCACTCCAGTTTTCGTTCAGACAAGGAGGCCATAGTGAGAAAGAAAGGAAAAGCTCCCATGCCATCCATGAGCCAGTGCAGTGCTCATCCTGTCTCGTCCACACGCAAAGAGACGGATGCATAACTTACCACCATCTATGATTCTTTGAACTGTGAGGCAGAGGCTGCTCTGATCACCTCCACACGGGGAATTTCAGCTCTGATGTGGTTGAGAGAGAGGGCTCAAGATCAATTACATTTTCCAGTTGACTGTCATTCAAATGCTGCTTTAAGTTTAAAATTCAAAGGTATTCTGACTAGATAGGAGATCTTCACAGCAGTGTGTCAGACAGCTTGTCTGTAAAAAATGTTTCATCTGAAGAGCAGAGAGGAAGACCCGAGGCGACCAAACTGTTGATTGAAAGGCATTCTTGGCATTTATCCAGATTTTCCACAACGTCATGACCTAATCGTCCTCTGGAGAGAAAGCCGCCTCATCTCACCTGCGTCTTGGCAGCTCTTTGATATGATTTTTTGTTGTCGAACAAGATGAAGGCTGCATGCAAGATCAATCGGTCCATTTAAATCTGCGATCCCACCGAAACATCTAGACATGCCACTCTGAACAGGATTTCAGCTACACAGACTGGAAAACTACAGAGAAGACTGACACTATAGGGACAGAGGAATGCTTCATCAATCCCTTCTACCCTTGACTATCACTGATGAAACGAGAGACAAACTCAAAATATATTTTACCTGAACTCTTCTTAGTACGTTCTCTAAAGCACAGAAATAGGTTTGAAATTATTTAGCGCTATGTGTCGTAATCGTGCTCTGAAAATTAAAACTCACCCATTAGAAACTGAAAAGTATTCCTGCAAACTTCAATGCCTCCAATTATATAAGTAGTCCAGGTGTGTTTCCACCAGAATATTTCTTCAAAGTAAGGACGATACGTCTGTTAGCTTCAAGACGTCCAAACATTCTCATGTCCTGTCTATCTTTCTGATGCTAAACAATCCACCTGCACGTTGTAAATGAACTCTGGAGAAAGTTTGCGGCTGAACGACAGCGTCCCAAATCTTCTTCAGATGTTGTTGCGACGATAGCGTCAGACATGTTGCTTCCAGCTTTTCCACTTTGAGTCCAAAGCATTCTTCAGCTTCAGCTCACTTCTAAATGGAAACTCAGAATTAAGTAACCATATGTTCCTTTTAAATGTATTTGGGTGAAATCAATAAGAAAAGCTTGTGACTGGCCAATAAAAGCCGTTATGTTAATCAGCTGTGGGCCCAAAGCACAGAAACTCAATAGGCTGCTGACTCCAGTTTACTGTGTGAAAAAGCTGAATTCAAACACAAAGTTTACCATTTTAAAACTCCTCAAACTGCTATTTAAGGGGTGGATTGTTCATGACTAGCTTATTTTGTTAAAAACAACAGAAATTACTATTTTCTCAGATGACTTGTTCCTGGTTTTGCTGTAATGTACATATATTCACACACATTGACGTGTGTCAAGGAAAGCTGGAAGTAAGTCTGCAACTTTTCGGATTGTAAGACAGTTATCCCTGTGAGCAACTGAGGCTCGGAAAATAAAGTAGCTTTCACAGTCAGTCCTGTTTCGTAAATGGGGTTTAATAATTTGGTTCTCCTGTCGTCACTGTGACGCATCAGACCCTTACTGCTCTAAAAGAACAACCAAAACACGTTGCATCTGCAGGAGGCTACAGCCTCAGTGTTGTTCTCAGCATTCATCACATAAGAACAAAATTAATATTTGATTTGCATCGGTACGGCCAAGTCTTTGTGCCTCGTAGCAATGTTCTGAGGAAATGAAAAGCCTTCCACACACACAAGGTTTGCCCCGTTAAGACTTTTAGAATAACATTTAAGAAGAAAAAGTTAACTCAAAGTTGTGCAAACTTTTGAAATGTCCAAAAAAGTCCATAGCTCTCATTACCAAGAACCAGCCTAACATTATAGTTTTCTTCCTGCCAGGTCAGTTGTGTTCACGTGGCTTTTTCCATGTCGTGTTAGCGCAGCTGTCCAGCTGCTGCAGGCCTGCAGTCACACCCGCAGCTCTCCTGGCCTGCCGTGACGGTCGGCGAGGCAACATCTGCACTACTGCAGCGGCGCAGCGGTTCGCATCCTGACAGGAAACATGCAGAGAGGAAGCAACCAAAGCAGCAGCTTTACTGCACATTTAGAAGCTGTGCAGGAAAGAGACTCGTGCCATGCCAGGCTTAATGACAGATATAGAAGTGTGGTTCATGCTATTAACCCTTGTATGTAGAAATGGGGTCCAACCGACCCCACACACGTAAAACTTGTATCATTTTCCATAGTCCTCTACGTTTGCTTCAGTCCTCACACACCCAAGGGTTAATTTTTTTTTTTTTAGTAGAATTTTGTGGGACTCTTAGGTTTTGTTTATTGTTAGGAGCTTGACAAGAAGAACGGAAGAGAGAGAAGAAGAAGAAGAAGACGTGCAGTAAATAGCCCAGGACCGGGAATCGTACCAGGATAGCTGCACTGAGCGCTACATCCTAAAATATGGTGCGCCTGCTTGACCACTGAGCAGTTTACTAATGTTGCTTTTAATGTTGTTTTCAATGAAATATGCTTGCTATGTGAATTGCTCATACAGCTTAATGGTAGAAAAGCCATTCTGAAGGCACATACGGGTAGAAATAAAACCACTGTAATGGGTCAGACAGGAATAAAACTAATTTTATGGCAGTAACACCATAAATGTCGACAATTAATGTCACCAAAAGTTCTGAAAGCACAAGCATCTCACTTTTTAGGACTTTAAATGCTTATGTTAGATTGTTTTGTTCTCTAGTGGCATTTTAATGAATAACACGCAGACAGGAAATAGGAGAGAGAAGGTGATTTTGTAAGATTTTCTATAGCATAATATCTTAGTACACTAGACATAAGATCAAACTAACTTACAAGTAACTTTTCAGCAAGATATTGGCACTTGCTTTAAGTCAATAATTCCTTAATACTGATTAAAATATATGTTCTTTTGCCAGACTATTTCACTTATAACATGGGAAAATGTCTTGTAATATGTGAAATAATCTTTTTCATTATTATTAACAAATTATCTACTTAAAACAAGCTCCTATGTCTTTCTGAAAAGTTACCTGTATGTCAAGTGTACTAAGACAGCTGCACTAGAAACAAAACCAAAACCACTTAGTGAGATTTAGTGTTTCTGCAGTGAATTTGAAGTCCAAATAAGCAGAAGCTGTAAAACATGGCTGTCACACAAAACAGTGGACCTTGGGTGTGCTAACTTGACTCTGAGCTACAGAAACACAAGGAGTGCATTGGTAAAAATAAAATAAAATAAAATTAAATTAAAGTTTAATGATTTAATTTTAAACGTGACCAGAAATGTGACTGATCAATAAAATTGATTTATCACCCAGCCCTACGATGTAGCAAAAACACTTTTAAGTATTTCAGACTCTTTTGTGCCGCAGTTACTACTTAGTAACAAAATTGGCATCAAAGAGGGAGCTAAAAAGTCAAAGGTAGGTGTGTTTCCTGCCAGCTGCAGGGTTCAGGTGGATACATCAGCCTGGTCTCTCTGGAGGCAGGAGCACAACAGCATGATCCTGAGAATTAATTATCCCCACAACAGCAGTGAAGTGTAACAGACTGGGATGATGTAATCTTGGAGGCCATCTTCACCTCATAATGGGCCACCCTCTGGGACTCGGAGATGAGCTGAGCGCTGCACACTTTGCAGTAGCTGTCTGTGAATAGCCCTTGGTCCACCTCTGTAGACTTCATCTGGAAAGAAAGACAAACGCAGGAATGGAGATCAGAATTACAGTTAACATACTAATTCCTCTGCAGTGTGCAGTCAAGAGTTTTAATCTCACTTCAGTAGTTATAGAACTCAAATAAGAACAGTTGATTTCTCTCAATCACAAAGCTTCATGGCGTTGATGTGTGCATGTTGGGGAGGTTTTTGCTTGGCCCACGTCCAGCACAAGAGCAAATGTTTAACATTATGTGTTCACTGTTCCAGGTTTGTTTTTCCTTAGATTTTTGGAACTGCATTCACCAAACTACTAGAGGAGATTTCCTGCAGATGTGGATGCTTGAATCAGTCAGAAAACGGCCTGGGGAGGGGCTCACTGGTGTGTCCAGTCATTTTCATGTGGCAGAATGAATTTTCTTATAGTATCAAATTCTGCTATGGCATTAAAGTGTTTGCTGGTGCTGACCACCTGGTTAGACACACAGTCCTTCAGTCTCACAAACCATAGACTGCTTGTGAGGTAGTCATAGATCCAGGTGAGTGCTGAGGCCTCCACCTGTGTCAAAGCAAATCAGGCTAAATTTCATTAAATGCACTGGAGAAATCAACATGATCTTCACAGAGCTGCCTGCTTTGTCCTGATGACAGTGGGTTTGTGGAAGCAGGTGTATGGCATCTTCAACTCCAACTCCAAACTGCAGGGGGTCCTGATATGCATTTGTTTGCCTTCTCAGGTAAGCCGACGGCATCACATCTCATACTTCCATTGTCCCTAATCAATATTTTATCACCTGAAGCATTTAGCGTCAGGACTAGATGCTGAGCAGCCTTGGAAAGCACTCGGCCAGAAAAACCATCCTGTGCCAAACATCCTGTTTCGGACTCGACACTAAACTTCTATTTCACAATGATAAATAAATTACTACAGCAGATCAGGCTGGCAGGTTTTCCTGGAAATCCATTAAAATATATGATGGAACTTTGGTCTAAGCGTTACACAAAAATATAAGGCGCACCACAGAGCGTTCAGCTTTACAGCTGGGCCCTCTCTTATTGCAATTATTAATTCAGTCAGGCTTCTATCAGGGGCTCACATTTCATATTTGGATGCAGTCAGGCTGAACCCAATCACTATCTCTGGGCACGTCTTCATTATGAGAAGCAGCAGACATGAGAACTGACTATATGTATTTTGAAGCAAACTTTCATTGATGTCTTTGAATGCAAATAAGACCGGCAAGCAAATTGTGTTATTTTAAGTTGTCCTCCAACTTCTCCTCACAAACCCACAACTTGCTCATTAACATTTCTTTAAGCATATTATTAGGCCTTTCTATTTGTTCTACAGAAATGACATGCATGTGATTAACTGATGATGATAAAGGGTGTAACAAATTTAAGATGGAAAAATAAATTCTTGTGAAGGTTTTAGAAAAGTCAAAACTCGTTGCTGTCCAGCAATTAGTTATTAATGGCTAAATAAATGTAAGATATATATAAGCTTTGCACATTAAGGTGTGTGCTTTGCTTACACCTCATTGCTGGTTTAGTCTCTTATTTTGAAATAAGACATCAGGTTCCCCCAGTACTTTAAAAGCCTGGTGGGCCACCAGGCTTTTCTTGCACCCCCACCAGGCTTAGTGTTGTTTGTTTATTATATGTTTTATTTTATAAACCAGTAACAATGTTAGGGGTTAAAGAGTCTCTTCAGCAAAATGGTTGGTCAGTATTTGAACACACAGGGGATCTGAGGACAGGTGTCTTTTTTTATTCACTGGAACTCTGTAACCACATCGGGTAAAGACGGCTTGTCTTCACCGGTCTACACACTAACAACTTCAGCAAATAAAGTGACAAGACACGTATAAAGAATCAAAAAGTTTTGATTCATACTTTAATTAATATGAAACAACTGAAGTGGAAAAAATGTGTGTTTTATGTTTGCCTTTTTAATACCTTGCACTTGGTGTTGTATTGTTAATAATGTCTTCCAAAAAACACATAATTACCTCGTCATATTTTCAAATTTCCTGTCAACTATAAGCATTTTTTAACTCAGAAACACAGCGGATGTTTAGCTCCTCTTTCACCAGGCTTAGCAAAACTTCTAGAGGAAACCCTGAGAAAAGAAGGAGTCATTTATTTACCCGGTTGTGTTGACAGAGGCAATTAATAAAAGCTGTTCCTCAGGCTTGGCTGACAATTACTCACAAAAATATGAAAAGTTTTAAAACCGTTTTTACTTTTAATTATAGGTACTTGGTTGGCAAAGAAACAGTGACAGAGTGACAAATTATTTGTAAGCACTATGAGAACTAAGTGTTAGCTGCCAACAACATCAAAATTAGCATCTGCTTCAGAGCTTCTTAAACTGGTTTAGGATATTCCCAGTTTTCACAGTGAAAACCTATAAAATGCTTTGCTACTATCAAAGTATTGCCAAGATTGGGGTGATTGGTAAAAGCAAAAGGAACCTTTATAAAAATGTTACTGTTGCAAAACATACTGTATTTCAAAACTGCTGAATGTTCCAGTGAGTATTATTGAAGACTAATTTCGGTATAACTGGTCAGGGCCACAAACCCATGTAGGATTTCTGAAAAAAAGAGTCATGACAATGATCAATACAGTTGATAAAATAGCCTTGGAGGACCAAAAAGATACGGAAATACCAGACAGTTTTTCCCATTCAAACAATAAGCGATTGCTCAGTTGCAATGGCTTCCCTGCACAAGACTCCACTGCTGAAGAAAAAACACATTGAGGCTTATTTAAAGTTGAGAGCAAAGGTTTTGGACTGTCCAGTATAAATGCTGATAATCAGATCCCAAATCAGGACTCTTTGGGTGTCATTGGACACATCATGTTTGGAGGAAAAATAGAAGCTGAATAAAACTGGAGGTAGGATGAAGAGGGAGATGTATTTTCTTCACAAGAGACTGAAGTTGAAACAAATGTGAATTTTAGTTAACAGCAAAGAAAACTCTTAATTGGTTTTCAGAGTGCATAGAATGAAACCCCAGAACCTGTGAAGATTTGAAGACAGCTTGGCAGAATGGGTCAAAATTACACCTGACTAGTGTCTATTTGAAGATTTTCTTATAAATTAAGCAGTTTCCACAAAGTCTTTACTACATTTCCTTTGGTATGTTCAATACTTATTCCCTGTTTCCTTCCACTTCTGTACCAATAACTACATTAGTGAACTATTTTGCTTTGAATTCTTTGTATCTGTGGAGTTGTTGACATGTCGTGAATCATTTACATACTAAAACTGAGAAAACTGTTGACGTATTCAATGCTCATTTTACAAGCTGTAGATCATTAGGAATATTACAAAGAATCAAAACCAAGAGCAAGTCATCATAGGAGGATTTATTCTAATGTAAAATTTAAAAAGAAAGTCCCAAAACTTAAACTTTGGTTGTGATAATATATCAACATGCCAATGCGGGGTGTAAAGCCCATGATGAGTTTTGTGGTCTTTCTAATGTAAAGTATGACTGTTCTATGAAGTTACACAAAGGGTCTAGATTATCTCACTTTTTACCAAATCCTTGATGGGACAATCAGGAAAATATTTGCAATTTTTTGCAACTGCGGGTTGTTAACTTTCTGTCACCCAGTTATTTTGTTTCCAGTCCAAGAAAAGGAGCTGGAGTCAGTTTTAGTTTTCACAAGCCAAAGTCTAATTGATTTTTGATGACATATAGAGTTGTACAGCGCTGGACTCCTTCGTGCAGTATGAATGAACACCACAGAAAGAGCAAAGTAATCAGAGTACATTACATATTTATCTTCTTGGGCATGCACGCCTCGGACCATAGGCTGGACTTCGGCACGCACCGCAGTCTACTTGGTCATATGCTGTCGCCGTGGGCAGGCCAGCATCTGCACATGCCAAGTCGTTGGAATGTGATGCAAGTGTGTGTGTGTGTGTGTGTGAGCATTTGAGGAAGTGTGTTGTTTCAGGTGTGCAGCTAAAGGCAACAAAAATGCTGATAAAGACCTTGAAAGTTCAACAGTGCTCTGTCTCTCAGCTTAAAGTTTTATGCTGATATGAATACAAGCAGCCTGGAGTTCTGTAAAGCTTACAAAGAGAAGGAGTTGAGAAATTTCATAAAAATGTTACCACAGAAACTAACTCGTATATGGTTAGTATCATTTCACAAATGGTAACCAGTGAATGATTAAGTTTACAGCCTAGGCATGCTGGCTGCCAGCATATCCAATGCTAACATTAGCATTGGTAGAAGTAAGTTTTCAGGCTGACATTGACATGTACTTTTGTTGATCACGACTGGTTTGTAAATGCATTTAAAAGGGAAAAACATCCAAAGGCTTGAATACTTTTCAAGGCATGAGACACTCAGAGGAAACAACCAAACTCACTAAAGCCTTTCAGAAACTCAACAGAGCAATCGCTCAAAAAGAATAAATAAATACCTAAATCAGTAATGCTGCTTTTCTCTTCAGTCATGCAATCAGTTGATAGTGGTGTAGTTTCCTCTTTCACTCTCAGTAGACAAACTGCACAAATTAGAGCCTTAAAAAGCCTAGTCAGCTCATGCCAGCAGCGGACCTGCTGCCTGTTTTTGCACGGGCACACAGATGCTCAAAATGAATGATTAATCACCCAAAACTCCATGGCATCAGAGGCAAAATCCGCAGCAGCATGTAAACAACAACAACACTCTTCTCTCAAGTTATTATCCAGAGCTAAAGTTTTAAAGCAGCATATTTGCCCTGTAAATCTTAGGTTTATTTACTAGGTTTTGAACTGATTCCATTTTCATACCTTTACTAGGATAACATTCAAATAAAGCAAAGAATGTCAATCAGCAGAACAATGTTTCCTGTTAAATTTGTCTGCAAATGACGAGTCAACAAGTAATATCAAAACACTGATAACATGTTACCTAGGATTAGCCTGGCATTCAGCAAATTGATCTACATAAAAACAAAAACACATTTATTAAAGGAGGGATATGATGAAAATTGACTTTTTTTTTTAGCTCTACATCATGTTATAATGTTATTCCCTCATCAAAAACATACCTGGAGTGTTGCCTTGACTCTTTCATGCATGTTTGAGAAATCCTTTAATCTCTCATGACTTGCTCTTTATGCTTGCTCACAGATTGTGCCGCTTATTTATTCAACGCTCCGCTTTGGAGCTGCAGTCTCCAGGCGAGACTCCCCCACTCAGCTCCTCCAGACTAGCAGCAGCAAATTACAAACACCTGGTGGAACTGCTGCACATCTGCAGTTGGAGCGTTTGATACTTATCAAACAAACTTCTTTTCAGTCCAACACTCCTAAAAACAATTGTAAACAGCATCATGGAGGAGCAGTGATGTGATGATGTGATCAAAGTGGAGAATAGAAATAACTTGGAGCTTCCTAAAGAGACAAAAGCCAATTTTAAGGTGTCGAGTTGTGGTCAAATTTCTTTCAGTACATACATATAAATACCCTTTGACATATACAGTAGTTTTATAACAACTGAACGTAACATAGTTAGTTGAATGTGCTATAAAATGGCACGATGTGTCTGTAAAACACATAATACCGCCCCTTTAACAACGTCTAACAGCAGAGTGTGTCCAGGACTGTGAGGTTCCATCAATAGTATGACAGAATTTGCAGTGTGAGTTCAAATGAGTGGGAAGCACAGCGCTCTAAAGACCAGAGCCAGCTCAGTAAATTAACATGTGCCTCTCCTTGGCAATCAATTCATTAAGCTAATGGATTTCTGTTTCAAAACCACTGTTAAAATTACAAAAGGCTGACTCTCTCCGAAATGAAAAAAATATTCATTTTCACTAAGAGTAATCGGATAAGGGGAAGCAATCACAATCACAAGCCCACAGGGAGGTCACGGGCGGGGGGGCGGGTTTACACAACCTGATCATCAATATGTGATCAGAGCAGCTGTTGTCAGCAGAAATCCAGTCAGGCAATCTCAGCGAAGCGCCATGAGGTCATGTCGCCGCTTGAAGGAGAAACAACACGTGGCTGATGGAGGGCGGGGTTGGGGGGATGCTGACGCTGAAGCCCACCTTGATTTGACGCTGGAATTTGCAGAAGGCTAACTTGTTTCTCACACAGCCAACTCTGTTTAACATCCGTCTGCGACGATGACGACAAACTAGCAAACAAGCAGAGACTGAGCGCAGGCTGCTGGAACCGCAGGGAGCAGTGAGATGAGAGGGAGGTCGCAGCGGCCACTGACCAGCAGATGTTACAGCAGTGAAAGGTCAGCTGTAATTCATCAGGGAGAGAGTTGAGCCTCCAAGCTGGACTGGTGCCCATGCAGACAAACTGGACTCACACCAGCCTGCCCAGTATTTACTTTCTTAACTTCGGACAGCCAAGGTGATCGATTCTGTTCTGCTGCTCAGAGGATCAAATTTACACAAGCAGGCTCAGATCAACAACTTTTACAAATCTAATTCCTGTTTTTACTCACTTGCTAATAATCTGTTCAGTTATTTTTATGATTCTCTTACTCCTTTCTTCATTAATTGATTTATTATTTATTGCGACTTAGTAAAACACCTGAAATTGGTCCAGATCACTAAAGAAAACTGTTATGGGATGGAGAACGTTGAAGTTGCAGACAGCGTAGAAAGATGGGAGCAGCTGTGTGCTCTCTGTGACCCATACGGCTCACCGTACCTCTGACTTCTATCATTATCAGCAAATTGTGCAGCTGGTGCTCTGGGGCCAAAGAGTCAGTCAAATATTGCTCCCAGGGGGGGAAATTAAGCAAACCGGGTGAGTGTGGCAGCTCAATAGCACAGCAGAGAGATTGCACTTTATACCCCCGTTGTCCTGATCTGAGCTTTGTGTAGGCCGTGGTAAGTAGAGCTGGAATGACATGCCCCGAGGTCAGAGCAGTGAGCAGTTACCATGCGGTAGATGCTAAATGGCCCGTTCACATGGAATGTGGCTTGACCTGCATCTACACATCTGCTGATGAAACAAATTCACACTTTCATTCTACAAACTTCCTCAACTTTAGTTACGCTTAAGCCGGGGCACAGTTAGAGGAAATAGCAAAAAAAATAAATTCACAATTTATTACAAACTTTAATTTATTCCATGAGGTTTTGGTATTGCTGATATATATATATATATATATATATATATATATATATATATATATATATTTATTTTTTTTTTTTTATATTTTTCTCAAACCGTCTTTCATTACAGTAACAGCTGCATGTCTTTTCAGGTATGTCCACACCAGCTGTTCAAATCCACAGTTTTTTACAGATTCTCCACCAGACCTAGGCGTGAGCTTTGATTAGGCCACACTTAACACATAAATCTAAACCTTGTTACGGAGCACAGAGAGTAACACACATTTGCAACTGTGCCTTTTTTTTTGTCAGAGCTAATCAGCGCTGCAGACTTCAGTGACAAGTTGAAATGGTTCACCATATCTTGCAAAATTCTCGGAAAGTTGAAACTGAAATCCTTGAACACCGCTCAATGTCCTTCACACAGCAAGCACAGAGCTCTGCGGTCGATTTCAGCAAAGATATATTTAGAACTCAATGCCTTATTAAACCTTTGAATTCTGTGTCAATGTTTTTTTAATTTAATGTTTGCTGACATTTCTGAGTGCAAAGAGCTAATATCCTGAAAGCCGTTCAACACATTTCCTGAGGCACAAAACTGCACCAGTGATCTAATGAAAGAAATAGTGGCCTTCCAAATAAAAGATGTGTTGTCGTATTTTATGCACCTATAACAAAGTAAAGGAATTTGCTCTTTTACTCCAAACTCACAGTTCAAAGGTCATCAGCGGCCCACATGTGGCCCATTAGTCTGATCCAGACTCTTCTGTTGTAGCTCTGAGTGAATGTTCCAGGCATTTCGCCCACCAGAAAGTGAGCATTGATCCCAGTCTGTTTTCTTCCAGGACTGCGCTCCAGTTAGCTCCACTCATAGTCTCCTGGAAGAGACGCATTTCCATCCCATGATGCTTCACAATCATGGAGGAGCAGGAGCACGTTGTGCTACTCTTCTAACTCACAGAGGGTTCCATCGGAGCACATTCTTTCACATGTATATTGTTTTTTTTATAACAAATAAAAATAATAATAAAAAGCTGATGTCATTTAAAGCCATGCACAAACAGTACTCACATAGGCATTTTTCTTTGCACCGTCACAAAACTTCATCCACCTCAGTTCTGTCTGCCTGAGTAGGCTGCTGCTTCTACTAGCTTGAACAGGCCGTCTGTTGATTAATTTGAACTCTGCTGCCACCTGGTGGCGGGAGGCTTGTTTAGCAGTCAAGCATGAATAAAGAAAATAATAAAGTTCTGCTTCTCACACCCCACCATGCCTCTATTTGACAAGTACTGACCAGGGCTGGATTTACAAGGATGTTGGCCCCTTAGCTGGAACAATTTTTGGTGCCCAATCCGCTACAGAAAAATTATTTTGTTAATGCAACAAAGGGGTGGGCGATATGGATTTTTGTGGCGATACTGTGATATTGATAAAAATTATGATTAAACAAATATTAATTACTTATTTTTTGGGGTAACTGTTTGGCTGTAAGTGCATGGCACATTAGTCTTAGCACTACAAACACAAATATTGTTCTTAAAAAGCATTTCCATTTACAACAGGCTTCTTTAGGACAGCACTTACTTAGAGAAGTGTGAGTTATATTACTGCTGCACTAAGTAACTGCATTAAATCATATTTTCCAAATTTACCGATATATGTGCTTGTGAAACTATCAGTGGAGAAAATAGCAAAAATAACATCTTCAACAATGCAGTCAATTTTCTATTTTTATTTACCATCAAACACTGAAATTTGGCGAGACAACAATAAATCAAAGATCCTTATCATAATCAGAGATTTTTCACAATAATTGATCAATAATGCAAAAAATGCCCACCCTCCTGTCTCTACAATAAAACATGGGTCATTCAGTTGGGATGATTTACCAGCCGCAGGGTTGACTCTATTGTGATCTAACGCTGCCTTCGTTTCTTTTTTTTTCCACTGCTGTCAGTGAGAATATAGCTCTCTTTTTGGAAGCTTTGTTCTTTTCTTCTATAGAAAGCAGCAGTTTAGCAGATCTGAGACAAGTCTGGTATTTCTGAAGAGTATTTGACATTCTGCTGCTGTGACAGACTTGACGACCTTTCATGGGCCCAACAAAGCTCCTGCTTTGTTTAAATGTTATATTTAAAGCAAACTGTGGGCTCTTTGAAAATAAATATGCTCAAGTAAAATTACTGGAGCCCTTTGTCACAGACTGCGCTATTTATATAAACCCAAAGACCTGTCACAGCCGACTCCATACGAGAGGATGAGACTGAAACAAGTGCAATAAGAAAATGCAAAGCACCAAAGAAGCCGAGCGACTTCAACACAACAAAAGCAAACAATTATTAATGACATAGAAGCGCTGGGCTTTAAAGACTTATTTATAGGCGTTCCAAATTAGAGACAGTAGACAAACCGATGAAGTGCTTAGCCCTGCGTTTGAAGGATTTCAGAAATAGAAACAGATGACTTCAGGGTTTAAGAAAATCCAAGACAATGAAGGAACAAGTCGATGAAGAAGCTTTTTTTCAAAGGCTGTTTACTTGGTATTTTGTGAAAAACTTTCCTGCTGAGAGTTGATAGAAAGAGAAAATATCTAAGCATAAGTCAGTGTCACATAAAACTGTCCACCGATGTGAGAACATGTGACATTCTCTGGTGAAGCAACGTATAGCTATTTACAATAGCTAAACGTAAATAGCTATTATAAAAAAACTATTCATCCCCTCAGGTGTTGGATCTTTTACAAATCTTTCATGATCAAAATTCTTGACAAAAAAATATTTAATGTCAAGATAAAATGGGGTGAATATTAAATGCACTTATTTTGTGTACGTATTTTAAATTAATTTTCATTATTTTTTTAGATAACAAATTTCACTTTGACAGTAAAGCACTGATAAGACTTCACCTCCCTTCTCACACAGGTCTCTTAGACGTGTCCCTTCTCAAACACTCAATAAGTGCAATAAGAAAATGCAAAGCAACAAAGAAGCCGAGCGACTTCAACACAACAAAAGCAAACAATTGATAGAAGCTGATAGAAACTTCTATCAACTCACTAAGTTGATATAACTTAGTGAGTTCTAAGTTCTATCAACTTAGAACTTAGAACTTTTTTCTTTTCTTTTAAATTTGTCGTAGTGCACGTGACAACAGGGAGCTAAATATGGGAGCGGCAGAAGAAAAAAAGCTCTACGGGCACAAAACAGAAAATGGAAGAGAGAGATCAATAAAGATATTGAAGGGATGAAGAAAAGCTTTTCAAAGTGACTGAAAGGTAGGTAAGTTATGTCAGTGTATCAACAGGAGAGTTGTAAATATTCAGGTTAGCTTAAGCGAGTCTAAAATGACAGGTGATTGTTGTCTTACGATCATTTGCTGTAGTTGTAGGCCTATTTACAATATTACAGATAATAAATAACTAAATAAAGACCTAATAAGTTGTTTATAGTGAATCATAAAGCTGATAAATTATGTAACAAGGGTCCCCGACACTGTGTTTCTTTTTATATTACATAAGTGATATTTTGCTACATGTGTTAGAACGTCAGGAAAAACTGTCAAGATAACTAATATTGTAAAACAGAAGTCATACATTAAGTCAGAGGTTTGCCGTTAGGGAGCGTCCTTATGCTGAACTCTGGTTAAACTCAGCAGGTGATAAAAACCATAGAAGTAATTGCAACTTTAGCGTTATGCTAACATGAGTGTGCAGTGATGCAGTGGAGGCATAGTCAGTGCTTACCGGGATTATTACAATAAACAACTGCAACGCTTGTCCTTTTATGCTGTGTTAATACAGATTTAAAGGCAGTACATTCAATAAACATCTGTTTGACTAAAACAAATTTAGTATTTTTTAGTAAGGCATCATATCTCAACAAAAAACTGTAGTAACTTACAAAAGATCCAACATAGGAGTGTGTTGTTCAGTTTTGTCTAATAAAATATGTCCACCGTCATAGAATGGTAAGACATAAGAGTGCTTTTATTTTATTCTGATTTAATCCCCTTTTCTGCACCTGTCAAGAGATGGTGTTTTTAAATGGGAAAAGTTGATTTATGAAAGTAGTTCTGTAGTTAATGACATCAGGCTGGAGAAATTAATATTGATTTTGTATAAGCCTTACTAAACATTGGAATGCTAGAAAATGTACAACATAGAGTTGAAAGAATGTTCCACATTCAATTTGAATATGATGCCCATTACTGAGGGCATCATATTCTTCACTAGTCTGATACTCAAAAGTCATTATACTCTGTTATGTGCTTCGGGCACATTATGATTTTTGTTTACTTTTTCTTTGCTTTCTTATAGACTTTAGTTGAATGACCTCTTGTTAATATGTTTTGGAGTTTGGATAATTTATTATTTTTGGTCATTTGATTACGTTAATTTGTGGCGCTGTTGGTCCGCCTATAAATAGGCTGGGTTTCGGCATGTTGGGATCTCCGCCCTTCCACTCGCTCCACCACCACAGGGGAAGCGTCTTGACACGGTGCGTGCTCGTCTAGTCGCTGTGGGCCACAGCTGACGTTTCCAGCCTGCCGTGCGGTGTTTCTGTTAGCCTTTGTTTGTTTGCTTTTTCGTTGTGATTTTAGTCTGGTGGGACCGGTTGTCCTGGTTTCGATCTTTCTTTTGCATTAGGTTCTTTTTTGCTTTAGTCGGTACTAGTAGGGGCTTCGACGGCCCTGTACAGGGTTGGCCCCCCTACTGTACCGTTTTGTTCTGTTTGATCGGCTCACCAGGTCCAACTTTCTGTTACTACTTCTAGGGTTTTGTTTTTCTTTTTTTTTGGGACACGGAAAACTGAGGGCCTTTAACTCTATTTCTTCACACAAAATCAGAAGCAGCTGAACCAAGAAAACCAAAGTTCCAGAGAGTTTAAGAATAAAATATTTTGTTGAACCCTCATTATTGTCTCGTGTCCTCAAATATGTTGTGCCCTTGTAACAACTCCTAAATATTCCTAAGCACCTTGATAATTATTTGAGTGGCATTTGCAAGTGTATTGTGGACTTTAGATCTCCCTGGAAAGCAACATTCAGCAGGTACTGTACAAAGGTGAGCACTGTACACAAAAAATGCCGCTTATTATGCTACCACTTTAAATACTCAAGCTAACAGGCTGTGAGATTTACTAATCTTTTAGGCTAAAAACAAGGTTACATATTAGACACAAAACTTGTTAGCATGCATAAAATCCATTTGCTGATTAATCACAATCGAAGTAGAGCTCAAGTAAAACTAGTTTTCTGTATAACAGCTGTAATCAACAAATTTAGTTAACCGTGTGTGAAATTTTGGATTATAGTAGTGTTTAAATTAAAACTCCCAACAAACATGAGCATTTTTTGCATGTATATGGTCTACAAAAATATTCTAATTGTATTGTTTTGTGTATTTCTGCTTTCAGTTCTCATTTGACAATCAAGAATCTGTCAAGACTCTTTTTAACAACATTTCAAAATGAAAAAGAGACTTCCAAAATTACCAAGAATCTCATTTAACAGATTCTTGCCCAGCATTCTGGCTGTTTTCTGGACAGGCTATTGAAGTATAATTGTGATTTTTTTGGAGTACACTGAAGTTGAAACCAGTGTGGAAATTAAGGACTTATATAGATTCCATGTATTCCTGTCAATTGGAAGGCCACTGGTGGAAGATTTGGTTGAAGAGCCAAATCAAAAAAACCACGTCGATTCTCATGTTGATTTAAGATCAGCATTGATTATTTTTAAAGTAGCTAATTTTCAGAGGGAATCAGTGTCATTGCCATTTATTTGTAATTTTACTGGTTGAAAAGTTTAATAGCTTAATCATAATCTTCATTCACTTTTCTCCACAGTTTTTAGGTTCTTTAAGATTATTGTGATGATATAGCAACAACTATTATTTATCCTCTACAGCCCATACTAATAGGGTAGACAGTCAGCCTTTAAAATCACTTCTCACAAAGAAAGCACCACAGATCACTGAGGAGTATGAAATCACAGATTTTAACACATAATGTAGTTAGTGTGGGATCACTGAAAAAATCTGAGATCTGGTTGAGACACTTGAGGTTAGCTCTAGAAACTAACATTTCTTTAACAACTACCATATAACTGTCTTACAGTGTTGATGTGTACAGCCAAATCTACACGTCTGGTTCCATACTGCCATTCAGAGCAGATCACAGAAATGAGCCTTTATCTGGTGAAGTTGTTCATATAAATGTAGCGTACTTTGATGATAACTGTAATGCTTATGTAGTAAACAAAACAAGTGACTACGAGTTAATCACATTAGCAGAAGTTTCTGATTTTCATCCTTTAGATTAGGGGTGTCCAAACTTTTTTCATTGAGAGCCATATATATAAAAATATAGGAAGGGCTGGGGCCACTTACTAGAAATTAGACATATAGCCTTAACTTCAGTGTAAGTTAGAAAAATCAATTAAAAGTGGTCAATATTTTATATTGCTGAACATAATTAAAGGCAGCTTTCCATAAATTGATCTTTATCAATTTATTCAGAAAAAAACTTTGGTAGCTATTTCTCAGCAGCCTCAGATTTCTTCTTAGAAGATTTACAGTACAGAGAAAAAACAATAAAGGGGAAAATGAGATGGGTACATTTTAAGCTTGTTATTTAAGTTAACGTTCGTTTGAAACATTAACAAGCTGAACTGCACTTAATAACAGGAGTGCATATAATTTTATTAAATTATTCTGGTGAATATCAGCTGCGCTAGGTATGTAAATCGGGCCATCCAGCTGCGGCGCTGATCCGACGCCACTTGTGCCAAAAATCCAGACAGATGTCACTTGATCAAGTAGCACATCTGCATCAGATGAGATCAGCTGACTTTGTACTCTGTGTGTTAACAAGAAAAACGCATATAAGAAAGTGGTGTGCAAAAGCAGGATAGTGACAGAATTGATGCGTTTTATTGATATTTGAAGCATGTGTACTTGCACATGCATTAACTCAAAGGTACTGTAGAATATATTTTTCACTCACCTAAAGTGGGAACGACATTGCACTCAGTGGAAACAGTGCTGCTGCACTTTGGACTGGCAGGTCTGGAGTAAACTTAGTGGTTGAGATGCAAAGGACATTATGGAGATGGGAGTCGGTCATTTTGGTTCTCATTCTGCTTTTGTTCAGAATGAGAAAATGTTTGCTCACATATGTATGTTGAGCCAAACAGACTGATCATTTTTTTCACGTGGCGTCTCATCAGAGGAAACTTTTCCTTTTCCAAGCCCCGGTAGAACTCAGGGAGAGAAAGCTGCTGATGTTGATTCTTCAGAGAATCATCACACTGGGTTTCGATGAGTTCTAATTGCAGATTATCTTCCACTTCTTTGGGATCCACCAAGAAACGAGTTGTGAACAGCTTGGTTTCTTTTTCAATGACAGAAAAATTCTGGAAGTGCTGTCTGAATTCCATTTCGAGACATGTAATCAGACACATATTTCCCTTTTTTAGACACAAACAGAAAAGACTACAACCACAAATAAAATGCAGCAAACAAAAAAAGAGACGCAAAGAAGACTACAACCACAGATGAAGGAAGAGAAGGATGTAGAAAAAATCGATGTGGTTTAAGATTAAATGGAAGTCCATCACCACTACTCGTGGCATATAGACTATTCGAAGACTCCTCTAAATGCAACCTAAAAAGGTGTCCTTCTTTTCCCCAGATTTGAAGGATGGGTCCCGTATATCCTTCGTGGTCCACCATATCCCATGACTCAATTTAGGTCCAAACTGGGGCAATGGCTGTGTAGAGTGGCAAAATTATTTTGCTGTATTACACTTATGTTTTTAAGCAAGAATGTAGATATATAAATCTCAAATATCTGCTTGGTTCATCAATACATCATCTAATTGCAATATTGTTTTCAATATTGCAATTTCAGAGATGTCTCCTCCTGCTGCATTAACAGCTGGGAGCTCCAGGTTCGGCCTATTGCAAGACAACCCCTAACTCCTGACACATCATTTTAAAAACTCCCACTAGTTTTTCCCTATGAGTGGAAATTAAACACATATATTAATAAGTTAGGTAGTATCTAGTTGTAACATTTTTGGCTCACTAAAGTATTTAATTTATTCCTGAGCAAATCGGTTTGACTGATTAAAGTTCAGTGATTCTTGAGAATAGGGACAAAACAGGTCCTATGGATAAAGCACAACATTTGAATAAAATATACACAACATATTTTTTTCAAATATCTGACTAAACTAACCTGGGTCATGTGAGCACAACAATGTATATTTTCCTGGTGTTTGCTGAATATTTTTTTATTTTAAATATTATAGTAGGTGGTTGGTGTCTTTAAAATCCCTTGTCCTGGAGCAGAACTTAATACATTATAATAGTTTAAAACAATTAAAGAATACTAAAATTATATATTATGGCAATAATATATAATGACACTGTAGCAGATTTAGATGGAAAAATATATTTTTGAATTCCACCCCAAAAGTGGCTGTTTAGTCAAGACAACATCTTAACTGGGTTGCTTCCACACACTGGCAGTAGAAAACTCTGTGCATTTAAAAAGAAAACACAACAGCCTGAATTTAGCTTCAAAGAGGAGTGAGCTCCGCACTAAACATGTTCTACGCTTTAATGTTGCTGTGAGAGAGAGAAATTATCCAAATGGCAACTGCAAATGGAAATTAGCAGATGTTATATGTCTGAAATGCAAACTAATGACCTTTATCTATTCTGCTATTGTTGATTTTTAAACTGAAAAGAAAATCAGCCGAGGAATCAACGGACAGACCTGCACAGAGGAACCGACAGGAGACCTGACTGAGCAGACCTTTCCCTTTGAACACAGTGTTGCCCCTGGGGATTTGGTCTGGGGGAGGGTGAGGGGGAGGGCTGTTACAAAGACGAACAATTTAATTCAGTTGAACAGCAATCACACTGTGCAACTGAATTGATTGCCATTAGCACAGACAAAATATATCTAACAGTTACTGAAGAAGTACTTGAACTGAATTACGAATGGATTTGATAACTGCACTAGTACAGCACATTTAAATACACCAATACTTGGTCAAACATGGAAAAACAACATGTTAATTTGTTCAGCCAGTGCAATTAGTAATTCTAAATATAATGTGAATTAAATAATAAAGCATATTGTGCAGAACACATAGAATTAGACTGAATAGATATGTCCCTATGAATCAGGCACATTGTCCCAGATAACCTATCGAGAATTTTCTTTTCCAAAACCAGATTTGTGCAAATCTAGTGTTGACCTACCGAGCACAGTCTTATACAGCCAGAGAGAGACATTTTTGGTGATGACAGAAGCAGTTGGGCTATTTTATTGTTCTTTTGCCATTTGTACCGTGAGTAACTTGTCGGTTTCAAGGTATACAAAGGTCACGGTTTTAAAACCACTAAAATTCTCCATCATGCTGTTTCTGCCATGGTATAAGTGTTTTGTTTTGTTTTCTTTCTATTTTTTTTTTTTTTTTTTGTTTTGTCTGGTCAGATATAAAGTACAGGTTAAATTCCATCAGTCACATGCAGCTGCAGTATCAAAATCCCTCAAAGAATACAGTCTGTGTACTTGTACTCAAGACTTTGAAGTGGTGTAACTATTGTTTTGCATTTCTAAAAGATTTTCAATAACCTACAATTGCAAAACTCCTATATAGGTTTTTTCCTTTCTGACTTAATGGTAGGGATTTATCGTATTATCATTTATCAGGCTAAAGTTCTTATAATGATAATAATTTTGACTTACCCTTATCATGACAAATTCCAATTAAGGATGCTTAAAAAAACTGCCCTTATTGTTAGTTTTGTTATTTTTACTATTTTCTCCACTGTTTGTTCAATGAAAGCAGTAATGTATATCTACACAATAGAAAATATGATTAGATGTCGTTAATATGTGCAGTTTAATAGTATAAATCAACCTTCTTTATGAGACTGGGGTCCCAAAGAAGCAATTATAAATGGGAATGTTCTTCAAAAGTAGCATTTGTGTTTGAGAGACTATGATCTGCCAGCTATTAAAAGAAGCAATAAATAGTTCTTATCACCACTATCACAATAGTACCACAAAATATTGATAAAACTTACCTATATCACCCACTCCTATTCGAACTTCAAGGCACAACTACTTTTGCACCAGAAACATATTCATACTGTAATCATAATACCGTGATACTGCAAAACCATGAAATTTTTACCTAATGTTATCATCCCATTATAATTTCATCTACCGAATTGGCAGATCAAAGCTTTACAAAATTGGTCATCAGAAATTGACCATAAAATCTTTTGATCATTGCATTTCTGATACATTAGTTAGAAATGTGCCAGTTTGGCTTAATTTACACTGCTGTTGTCTGTAGAGAACTTAACATATCTCAAACTAAATCAGTTTAAAGAACACTGGAGGCAAAAAAAAAGTACCCTCTAACCTCCTGCAGGTGGAGCAGAAAAACCGAAAAAAAAAAAATTCATCATATCTCAATAATCCATTCAGTCTATTCTGTGGTTTTAAATGAAATCGTGACACAGAAGGTTCGCCCACTCCCCTTCTCCCTCTGCCTTAAATGTCACCTTCAGAGAAGAGTGGGGCCATTCTGCAGCATGCAGAGCAACCTGGGGAAGCACGCGCAGGATGGGGAGTTGATCCTCACGTTCTTGCTTTATTATTATTTTCTGACAAGGCAATGGGGGCTGCCACGGGGAGAGAAATTAACGTTACTCTGATAGACTGTCGCGGGAATTCTGACTTGAAGGTTTAAAAGAGAGCGGGTAGCGCTTCAGACCGGTGAACACAGACCGCATCTGTCCTGTCCGCAGCAGAGAACCCGTTCAAGGGGGGCATCCCCCGGACCCTTCTGGGAGGGTTAGCTTACTTTTTAACTGCCTCTCACCATTAGAGCCGCGGGGCTTCGCGCGCCGCTTCGTTTCGGCTCCTAGAAGAAGCGCGCGCAGCAACAATCAGGGATGCTCACAAAATCAGCATGCAGCACCAACAGCTGTGCCTTTCATCCTCTGCAAGACAGCATCTTCAAACTCACACTCATTTACTTTTCCCCCCGTGTCAGGGAAAAGAAGGCAGGCGCGAGCGGGTGCAGAATGAAGGTACCTGTAACTCCACGCTGTAGCCCTCGTAGTAGTGCGTCGGGAAGACCCCCAGCAGTTGTTGCACTTGGATGGAAAGTGTACACTCCATGAACCAGAGGATACTGAGGTGCGCCAGACTGAGTTGGAGACTCGTCTGTTGCTGGCCGCGATACTACGCTGGAGTATCTATAATGTGCCGGCTGTCTCCGCCCCCGCTGCGCCGCCATTGGCCGTGATAGTTCAGCTCGGGCCAGGCGACAGGAAGTGCCTGCTGCTCCCTACATTACTGAAATATCACCTGCACATACCTTTCACACAGAATGCTAATTTGTTGCAGGTCAAACATCGCGAGCAATTATCAGTATTTTTACAACTTTTCATTTTGAATTAGTTTCAAATTTGTCTTTAGACTAATTATATATATTTATTGACAAAACTAATAAATACATTTATAAAATAGACTCAAAGAACAAATGAGTGCAAGGGAACCAAGAAGTTGCTAAAGTTACAGAGAAATGACCAAGTCATGTTTATATTGATTTGGATCTGAACATCCATCCATTTTCTATACACTCTTGTCCCTAGCGGGGTCAGGAGGGGTGCTGGTGCCTATCTCCAGCAAAAGTTTCGGGCGAGAGGTAGGGTACACTCTGGACAGGTCGCCAGTCTGTCGCAGGGCAACACAGAGACACACAGGATAAAACCATGCACACACACACACACTCAGACCTACGGAGAATTTAGGGAGACCTAGATCTGTACATAATAGAGGGAAAAAAGCCATGGCGATAGTTTCCAACTCTTAATTCAAGTAGTTTACTTTGTGACCCATCTTCAGGTCATTATAGTGCCGACTGCATGCTTAGAAACACGTTATCTATGTGCTTTTGACCAACTGTGACATCGGATATTAAATGGTTTTGTAACTTGTGCCATACATGTGAAGCTTGAAAACTTGTTCCTCAGAGCAGAACCTCCTTCCAGTCCAAAGAGGCACACAGACCTTCCCACTTTGTATGTACAGACATCACTGAACTGCCCTCACCTCAAAAGGGAACAGATACTTGTAGTGCAGGATCATTTTACGAAGAATGTGAATCCATTTAGAATTTATGATCAAAGGACATAAATTATTGCAGCGATACCTTGTGAGCATTTCATTCCAGAAGACAGAAATGTCAGCAAATCCTTAAAAAGTCTTGAAAAGGCTTCAAATCTAAAATTAAGGATTCAAAAGGTCTTTAATTTAACAAAATACTCTAAATTGGCCTTAAATATATCAATCATCCATCCACCCATCCATTATCCAACACACTTATCCCCTGACGACCTCACAAGGGATCTCAGCATGTTGGACAATGGATGGGTGGATCTCAGCGGTTAATGGGCGAGAGGCTTTAACCGTTGCTATGTGTATGTTATGTGTTTTATTCAGTGTGATAATTAATTGCCAAGAAATAAATGTTAAGGAAAAGTATTTTGCAAAGCATATTCATCTGTCTAAGGTTAATTATTCAAGTTAAGGTTTGCAGAGCACTACAGGATTGAAACTTAATCTAAACAAACCCTGAACTCCTTCCCTTTTAAGTGACAACTGTTACTGAAATTTACCCGTAAAATTTGCGAACTTAGCTAGGTATTAAAATCTTTAAAGAACATAAGTTTACAGGTGTAGTTTATAATTTAACACCTGTTTGTGAATCTATTAAAAAGACATTTAACAGATGGTTAGCCAGGAACTTAAGTATTTATGGTAGAGTTAGGCAAAGCAGGACGACTGTTAAGAGCGTCATATGTTCTTTCATCACTAGAGGTCAGCAAAGCGCTATGTTCTGATCTGGACGAGATTCTCTTCAAGTTTGTATGGAAAAACTAAAGCACATAAAATAAAATAAAGCACACTAATTAGCATCACTGGTGTCTAGGTTCTTGTGATCAGTCAGTGGGCCCACATATAGGGCTACAGGTGCTGTTTGTTTGCTATAATCCTAGAAAAAATTTAATATATTATAAAAAGGAGTGAAAAAAAATCCCCTCATGCAATCATTATGAAGAAACTTAACAAATATGTTGCTTCTATTGAAAAATTAAAAACTTGTAAGAACAATAACTCTTCTTAAAAAATTTGTCTCATAAGCAGACACCTTTGTTTTATCATTAACTTTTATTTTTCTTGAAGTCGTTGTAAATTAACTTGAATGAACTTTTGCAAATCTGAAAAGAACCAGCACATGAAATTCCTCTTGAAAAACCCAGCAGAAATTATTTACAACCATTAGCTATATTACATGAATATTATATATACCTGACTTTTTTTTGGACTAACTTAACAAAATAACACATATTTACACTGCAAAAATGCAAAATCTTACCAAGTATTTGTATCTAGTTTTTAGTTCAAATATCTTAGTTCATTTGAAATTAGACAAAGCTAAAATTTTTGCTTAGTTAAAAAACAAGACAAAGAAGACATTTTCCCATGTTCTGCCAGTGAAAATTTTCAAGGCTTTTTGAGTTGAATAGTGAACTGAAGCCACCATGTGAGAGCCATGTGAAAGTGAGCCACATGTTAACTTCTAAAAAATAATAATAATAATAAGAAGAAATGATAGCGCTGATTGTGCAAAAGTAGATCATCTCTGTATTACACTCCATCCTATAGTGCATAAAAACTGTGTGTTTAAAAACAATGGTTTGGACCCTAATGTTTCTTTATCGAAGCAGCTCATGTTGAAATTAGAAATGGGATTAAGTCTAGGAATGTGGTGAATGTTTTGACAACTAGAGTTTATTTAAAGTTGGCTGTGTGCTTCTGGAGATGTTTTAATTAAGATAAACATTCGCCAAAATCCACAAAGAAAGCATCTGAGCATAACGTTGGAATTAAAATCACATCACCAGCGTTTAAAAACACCCATCCATCTCAGATCTTTGCTTTTATTGCGTTGCCAAGTTTCACGTTTCCTAACATCTTCTTAATATAGTCATTTGTTGCAATATGGAGCACAGCCAGAATTTTTTTTTCTTTTTGAGTTTAATATAAACTCGTCCCTGTGATGTTTAGAGAGAAGCCAAACAAAAGAGTCAGAAGGGATTTAAGTTCTTGTCGATTATGCTGTTTTAAACTGTCGGGACCATCACTTGGCTATAAAACATGAAGGTAAGAACCATCCTCTCAATTACAGAACCCTCCTTTCTATTATAGAAACTTAAAAACTTATTGCAATTCAAAAATTGTCCAGAGTAAATTTGTTATTTTTTCAGATTGTATTTGATTTGATTAAATACCAGCAGTGCTGAAGTTATCAATATATCTTTGCAGTAAGAGGGTCTTATGTCTGAATCCTGGCAGGGAGTTTGCCTGTTGAGTTTTCATGTTCCACCATTTAATTTTAAACTTTCTCCAGGATCTGCAACTTTCTACTGCAACAAAGATGTTCACAGTAGGGCCATAACCATTAATCCAATAATTAGAGTGCCCTGTTATCAAAATGTCTTTTTACAAATCATCTACCTCCGGGGTTTATGAAATTATGTTTCATTATTTAGTGCATTGTGTTCTGCCTGGATACTTATTTGTGTTGCGCAATGCTCTCAGTTCCGCCAGTAAGCTGTCGATGAGTGCTAACCTATATAAGAGATCTTATATAGTGTTAGTCCCAAGCTGACTGCCTTACCTGCCAAAATGTTAGCAATGTGAAGAGCCTTTGCTTTCCTCCATATGTGGTTCAACAACAGAACTTTGAGGAACCCCCCCAGTATGATCTATGTTTGATGTAGTAGTCAAAATCTGCCAAGATGGGATAAGTAAATCAGTTTATCACAACACCAGACAATTACAGTCATTTTTCCTGTTCATCATTCAGTATGTTACAATCAACTGTGTGCAACAGGCCACTGACATCCAGTAATGGAGCAAACCTGTAGTGTACCGAAGCGGAATGTGGATTGTGGGTGAATTTGTCTCAAAAATGTTCCTGGGATCCTTATTTGTTATCCGATTTCTTTTAAATGTGGCTTAAATTAAAGCTGAGAGACTTGCCAATGCTTTGAGATGAATGAACAAACAAGGCAATTAGTCAAGTTTATATTGTTTATTGTTACTTTCAGAAATGACAGCGGCTGTAGTGCGCCACACCAAAGTGAAAATAATGCTGAAAAACGGGTGAAGTACAACTCAAAGCTGCTCAGATTCTTCCAGTTTTTTTCCCTTGCTCTCCTGTCAGGGTCACCACACACACACCTTTTGCCATGGCAACCAGTTGACAAAAGCTCATCTACCAAACAGAGCAGTTCAAATGTGTCACGAACATCACACAAACCCTGTATGGTTTTGTTTTCAGGCCTGTTGTTTATTTTCCAATTATTGGGAAGCGGTCGCCTGGACTCCAGCGGTGGTTGATTAGCCGGTGAGCTCCCGCCAGCAGAAACATAAATCGCCACCCTTGTCGTGAACCTTCCTGAAGATGTCGTTTTTATTTTTGGGAACCTTTTGTCATTCTCATTTTCAGAGTTTGTCAGCAATGTGTGGCCGCTGCCATAATTACCAGCATCCAATCAGTGGTGATAAACAAACTGGTCAAATACAGGAACTGAAGAAAGCCAGCATCCAGAGTCGAGCAGAGGACAATTACTGACTTTCAGGTGGGCCTCATGTAACAGAAATATGCTGATGACAGAGTACTAATATCAGGAGTTTTCCAAAGAACACGAAGTGCTGTCCCTGCTTTTGATTACTGCCATGAAGACAACCGTTTGAGAAACGCAGTACAATACCATGACTGTTAGACCACACAGTGCACTTAGAGGTAAGTGCAAAGAAGAGTAGCCGAGGCACGATTTCCACTTAATAAGTGTATAAGCATGTGCACACATGAAAACGACGCCCTCAGGGGATCTTCCTCACTTAAGAGAGCTGTATAAACAGAGCTGGAAAAATCCTTCAAGTGAAATATTGTTCTTACATCTAAATTTATGTGTTTCCCCAGGAGCTTGTGATTTCAAAGTTTACTTAATCAAAGCAATCTCAAAGGCTCGAGTCATCAGACATGTTGTGAACAAACCAATGTCAACAGCTGTGCCCGGGCTTGATAGGTTTATCACGAGGTGCCAACAGCCCCAGGTTCTCTTTCATGGGCTGGGAGAGTCAGCGGCGGTGATGAGCAAACAGAACGGATTAAAACGGAAGAGATCCAGATTTTCTGTAATGCTAGGTGCGCAGGCGATATGTATTCTGTCTAATAGGGTGTTTTCACGGGGGTTATTCAGAAAAGCGTGTTGATATAGCTTAATCTCTACCATGATATTTTGAAATTAGAGTTGGGTGAGCTCACACTTGTTAGGTTTTCTGGACCAAAACAGAAATGTAATCATGAATGCCTTTGACGTTTAGAATTTCTTTTTTTGATGCCTAACCATTGACCCGACAAAAACATGTCGACGATTCTGCGCTCTGATAGATTTCTCAAGCAATTTTTCCTCCTGTGCACCAGAAAACTCCTGTGCTGTGCTCAATGGCAGTGTGGGCTGGTTACTGATCTCAAGGTTTAAAAAGTTATCATACCATTCCTACAAGTTAAAGTAGTAGGACAGGATATATTTAGTAAGATACCAGAGTCCTGCCATATAGCAAACCTGGTAGATAATAATAATAATAATAATAATAATAATAATAATAATAATAATAATAATAATTTAATATAATTTGATTTATCTGAACAGTTCAGGGATTTTGAGATATCTCATATGCTTCTATTGCCACTAGTAATAATGTGATTATTGCTGTTGGTAGTAATGTAGTTATTATGTAAGCTGCAGTAACTTTTAGAAATAATAATTTCTTCATATTTGTTGAAACTGTCACTATGTCCTGATGTTGAAGTAAAAGAAGGAAAACAAGCATCAATAAAATTTACAGGCAACATTAATATCATTACAATAATCATATTTGATCTGCAGTGCTCTAGAAATTCTTCCAATTTGACTTTAAAAAGAGACTCTGTTCATATCAGTGGTTTGTTGTCTTTTATATCAGTCAATAATAATGTGAGAAAACGCAAAAAGAAGTTTTCAAATGATGAGTTCAGTTACCCTATTCAACCCCCTAACCTTTGGAACGGCATTAAGAATCTGGGATGCTTAAAAAAGTGACAAGTGCAAACTTAACTGCACTGAAACTTTCAGAACCAATCTTTGTCTAAAGAGTACGTACGTAAAGAGTAGTGTGGAGACATCAAGCCTTTTCAGATAACATATGAAGCTTTTGTAAATCTGATTTTTCCAACGGGAACAGAGCCAGGAAAACTAAAGTGGCACCGCATTGTCATTGATGGAAAATCCCTATGAAGCTGTAATTTTTCCATCCATCATTATTATTTTAAAACATAATGACTAGGGAGTTCTCAGTAAACAGTAAATCTCAAAAGTGAAAAAGTGAAGACTTACAGAAAGTTTTATCAGAACACAGAAATGACTGCATTTCAGGAAGCCTGACAGTAGTCTGCCACAAAACACTGCGAGCCTCAGAGACAATCGTCAGGGCCGACTTTCCCTCCATCCAGGACCTTTACAGCTCTATGGTCAGGAGGGAGGCAACTAAGAATTCTACAGACCCCACACATCCTGGACAAAAACAGTATATGACTTTTACATTTGGGTCAGGTCCACACAGAGCTATTTGCAAAAATCATCCCAGGCAAAAACAGTTTCTGTCAGGGATGTTCTTTTGGTGCATAACAGGTTACATCAGAAACAACTTCCTTGTCTGCACACACAAACCAGGCCAACATAACTCACCCTGAACACATCTCAAAACATTGAGATTTCTTTACCCTTCTTGTGGATGCAAAGTTCCTTGATTTTAATTCCAGACGTGAACTTCAAATTCACAGGTTCACAGGTGGAAACTGTATGTTGATAGACATAGGAGGTTAAATTAGGCTTGGATAAACCTAATTTAAGCAATTGTTCTGTGTTATGACAAAGAACAATTGAGAACTGTGGCATTTCAAATGAGAGTAAACTTGGAGAGTAAATGAAACCTGCAAAGGTGGTGAATAACACTGAGCATCTTCATTTATCTGTAGATATGCAGCTGGTGTGTAACTGTGCACAAAAATGACTGTTTGTTATGTAGCTTAGTTTTACGCTTTGATTACATGAGACCGCTGTTTGGAAACTGCTGGTGTTGGTGGGGAGAAGTCTGCACCGTGTCACTGTTTGACCTGAAAAGAGAAAATAGTTGAACCAACTTAACTTCAGTTGGTTACGTTGGTTCAATTGGTAACAAGTAATTCAATTAAATTTGACCAACTTAATTTATGAAGTTGGTTTAACTTGACAAATTTAAATCAGTTTTACTCAAATCATTTAGTTTACTTCAAATAATGAAGTAAACTAAACTGTATCTTCTCCACCATCATCACCAGGAACCCCTAACTGTGTATTTCAGTCTGTGCAACCGAAGCAGTCCATCAGGGCTTTAGTGGTCTCACATGTCCACCTTCTGAATGTGTGGATGGACCCACACAGCCTCCACACACTGGATGTTGTGACTTTTTTACACTTATGTTGTTCAGTATATTTGCATGATAAGTGACTGATTTACAATTATATGTTAAGCATAATTTACATGATGATTATTATTAATTGTATTGAACATGATTGTATATAATTACAAAGGCGAAGTGAAATATATTTCAGTGCAAGACATGATTTATTTGAATAGAGGAAGTTTTTTATTTTGAAGAATGCTTAAGGATCTGTTACTGTTTTGTCACTATCTTGCTTTGTTGACTTTGATTGCTATTGGTTACGAACAGCTGTTGCCCGTTATCAGCTGACGCCGTTTTTTTCCTCTTCAATAAATACTGAACAGAAAGGTTCAGTAAAAGAAATACGAGCCTCCGTCTTGTTTGAGAAGAAGCTTTACTCCGTAACACTGGAGGTAGACCAGACTGTGATCAGATACTCAACAATGGAGGTCATAGAGGGTCAAAAAAAAGTTGCTATGAAGAACGGTGACATTGATTCTTGGATCTCCTGCTCTGTTTCTCTCTCCTGATTCTTTTTGTCTTTTAAAAATTTGCCTCACATCCATACTCAGTTGTTGAACAAGCATCCACGAGTGCAGATGTTGAGAGCACCAAGGTGCATGGCGTCCGTCTCCAGGCAACCGTGACAGCAGTGCCTGCTGGCAGCACTGCTCCATAGCAGGCCAGGAGGTGTCCTGTGTAATTCCCGCCATGACAGTGTTACTGGTGTAGCCAAAGTGTACGACCACTGGGATTAGCACTGGGGCCCTGTAGTGTCTGTTGAGTGATACCTTTGTCAGCCAGGTATTTGTGCAAACTCCATTGATTCTTGCCTCTATTTTTTCTAATTGTAGTAACTGTTGTATAATTAAAAAAAGCAAACCTTCCACTCTGACTTTGTGCAGGAGTCTAAAACAGCCTTTGATTTTAAGATGTGGTGGGCCAAGAGCCACATCTTTGATGTAGAAAGACATATTTCCTAATTCTTTCTATGATGCCTTGTAATCAAAGCTACACCACTTCTAAAACACATATTTTCTTTTTGAGGCAGAGCTCAGTTTGCCTCTGTGTGCTCTTGATCTTTATAGGGACCTGGGTTTATTGTGCCGTACGTTGCGTGGATCTTTCCTTTTGATGCAAGAAAATATAATTCTAGGGAAGTTTCCATATATATGCTGAGCTTCATCAGATCTGAGTTCTCAGTCCATCTATGAACACTGGGCCTTTGCTTCCAAGCTGTTCCACTTCTTGTGCATAAAAACTTTTCCGACGCAGTTATGAGGAAAATATCTACATAGCTAGACTCAAACTAATATTACGCAATGGACCAACGAAATATGTCCATCATCATCATTGATATTTTTAGTTTGCCATCAGTTTGCTACAAGCCCAAATTTGCAGTGAGCTACATTGCATCAAGAGCTCTTCTACAGATAGGAATTGAAAGGCCCAGATGGAGCTTTGGACTTCCATTACGGAGCACATGGTTGAAATTTTTCTTTTGTGCTTGCATCCAAATCTTTATTAGCTGGCTCTGGTTTCAACTATAATTGCTTTGCTGCACACACTGCTCATATCGTAGCTGATCGGGCCTCAGCCTAAACACATCCTGCTGTGTTGGATGGGAACAGGATCTTGACCTTAAGGCTGTGTGTGCCAGCCCTCAGTCTGTGAGAGCCTGTAACTTTTGGAGGACTATTTGAATTGTAATATAATCTATTATTTTCTTATAGTTTTTTTTGGTCAAACTCTGCATTAAGGCACCAAGATCCCTTTGATATAAAGCAAAGTTGCTCTTTTAGGTGAAACATTAATAATTGATAACTTGGATCAGTTGGAATATAAGTGTGAGTGAATTAATATATATATATATATATTTTTTATAAAGTGCTTTGAGACTGTTGTGAAATGGTACTATGTATAAACTGAATTGAATTTTAGTAAAGGTGCTTGCTGATACTCTTTTTTAATGAGGATAATGCTGACAAAGTTTTAATTTGCAGTGTTTTTTGTTTTCTGTTGACTGAAATATTCAATACTCAAACTTTTGACATCCCTCTCTGTACGTACCTTTACACACGTCGCGAATCATTCCACTATGGATCCATAAGGCTTGGAACATCTTTCACCGAGAATGAAGTGTTCAAGCTGAGGACTGAGTAAACTCATTTTAAGTGATGGTAAAAAAAAATAAATAAATAAAAACAAAAAAGAGAGAGAAAAGAAAACAGCAATTCAGACTGGGTTTACCCCTCCTTTTTTCCAAATAATTTTCTGAGTAAAAACTGTTTGTTTCTGTGAGCAGAACTGATGAAATTCACCTGAGAATTTTGGCTTCAGAAACCTGAGAACGCAGCGTTGAGCAACAGCTAAACATTTCTGTTCTGATTATTTGACATTTAAGTCTGAACGCATTTGACATTTACCGCACTTAAATATCAAGAGTAAATTTACCATGTAAAACATACTTGAAGTAAAAGTATAGAGTAAAAGAAAGTGGTTAGAATTTCCAAAACATTTATTGGGAGGAATATTCAAAGACAAAATAAACTCTTTTAAAAATTGGAATCGGACAATGAAAGTCTTTCCATCTCTCTCCAATACAGAACTACGATAAACGTTAGAGAATTATACTGTATAGACAAACTGAACTTGTCTTTTAACTGGTATGGAGCTGAGTAGTCAACTGGAGCTGTAAATGTGTTTGTTCATCTTCAGAAGGAGTTGTTTTTCAAAGTTGCGTGAATCCAGTCTCGCTCTTCTTGGTCTGAAGACAAATCCTGCAATGCTGAAGAGATTTTCATCAGCTGCTGAGGCAGGGGGAGGAGTTTTCTAGAACTTTATTCCAAATTAACGGCGCATAAAAGCTTAATCCTGCTTCTCTGTGTTTGGTTCTGGTTCTGGGGATGCAGAGCAGAACCAGAACCAGAAGACCTGAGAGGTCTGGAAAGCTGATACAACAACAGCAGATCTCAAATTTATCGTGATGCTAAGACGTTCAGTAATTTATAAACTGACCAAAGTATTTTAAAGTCCTTGCCATCAGTTAAAGGCCTCACAGGTTTATTAGAGAACAAACCTGTGAGGCCTTCACAGAGCAGCTGGATTACAATTAAACACAGGAGTACTGTATTTACTGACAAGGTGACTTCTGATGGTAAATTGGTTTTGCTGGATCTGACTGAGCGGTCTCAGATTTAAAAAAAGAAAAAAAAGCCCACACTGAAAATGCATGGAGCACTTTTTGGACTTTTAAAGAGACAGAGAAAAGAACATTTCTTACACGCCATCAAACATAGTTCACTGTTCACTGTGAGTGAACAGTTTCGCAAGCCACCGCAACAACAGACAATTGTCTTAAAGAATCAGCCAATCAAAACATTTTAAGTCTCCAAAGTAGAAGCAGCTGTTTCTGATTCGGAGCGCGATTTGATTACCCCTCTGTGGGTCTTTTTTCCTTTTTTGACAGGTCTTTATTGGTTTTAAAACAATAATAAATCCTCATTTTTCACACCGCAGCTCTATGTTGTTTGGCTGGTCACACACAGCTGACGGTCACCCACAAGTGAACCGCCATGTTGGCGCAAGTAGCTCAGGACTACATGCAGAAAGTTATGCCTTTTTAATGCTGCAGAATTCCTGATATGATGTTTGGATTTCTCTGATTATGCTAAAACCAAATGCTCTCTGATCACTGCTTGGTAACTGCTAACCTCCTTTAGTGAGGAGTAAGGATCAAGCTATGCAGAAATTACTAAAGCCAGGGGGATCTGATCCAGAATCTGGCGAATATGGTTACTGGAACAACAACGCACCTACGATGATATCACCCTCTTAAAACTAATGGCTATTATTCAGAAACATGTGGCTGCTGCCCACATGTGGCCCACGCTAAACACACACACGTTTGCGTGGCTATCTTTGTGGGGATTTTCCATTGACTTCCATTCATTTCTACACTCTAAACCCCTTATCCTAACCCTACCCCTTACAGATCTAACCCTAACCCCACCCAAAACTCAATTCACACCTTAGTCCTGAATCTAAGGTGTGAATTGTGGTACCTTGTGGGGACCAGGCTTCGGTCCCCACAAGGAGCAGTGGGTCCCCACAATGTAGTATGTGTCAAGAAAATGGTCCTCCTCCTTCTCTCACACCTCCTCTTGGCCCCTTGTGTACGTCTGTGAACACAAAAGCAATTGCTCCTCTGTTTTGCTTTAACTGCTGTCTGGATTTTGATGACTGTTCATGTCATAATTGTATGCTTTAAGTGCTACTACCAAGATCAAACTGCCTGAAGTTCGTTTAAAAAAAGACAAAAAAAAAAGAAAAAAACAAGATTAATGGGAACAATGTGCCATATTTTACTACGATCTTAGAATTCCACAGCGATATGGTCTGTAATCCCTTTTGCCGACTCATTCCTCCTCAATCCTGCAGACAAGCCAGAAACATTAACTAAGAGCTCTGTGGCAGAGAGTCAACCACAGAGGGAAAAACACACTTCTGGATTTCAAAGACAAAATTTATGCGGCGACACACACACACACAGAGGAAGCTTCGGTAAAGCCAGAGGTGTTCTTTTGAAATGTCAAAGGTCAGCCCAGTTTGTGTTAAAGAGGCACATTAAACATCATGCTGCTTCAGGAAATTATTTCATTCCGACATGTACATGTGACTTGTGAATACGGTACTGATCTGTGATGGCAAACGGTTGACTGAGCCTCCATGCACGACGTGACTGAAGTTATAGTTTAAAGCACTGGTTTGTGACAGAGCACCATAAAACTCTACATAAATATATTATTAAACTCCAAAGATGATTTTACAACCTGGTCTGAGATCAGAGGGGCCTCACTTTTAAAAACCTCAAAACTTATAAAAATAACAGTTTGGATCTGGTGAAAGAGATAATTACCCTTAAAAAACTAACTTCTAGGCCTTTAAAGCCAGAAAAGGGGGAACTAATAATCATAATGATTCTTTATTAAAATAATTTGAACTTCATTTTGAAGCTTTTAAAAGTAGGATGGGGGGGTATTATGTAAAATGGACTTTTTTTTTAGCTTTACATCATGTTATAGTGTTACTCCCTCATTTTTGATGAAACGTGTTGCCTTGATAATTTCATGCATGTTTGAGGAATCCTTTAATCTCCCGTGGCAACCATTCAGTAGGGCAGAATGCCTGATGTCACCAAGAGCTGCCTTTTCCACACTGCTCCTCCCCTCAGCTCCTTCAGACTAGCAGCAGCAGCAATTAGCGAACACCTGGTGGAATTGTGCACCTGTAGAGCTTATCATATAAACTACTCCTCAGTCCAACACCCTTGAATGTTGTTAAGGGCTTATGGTGCGTTCACAACAAACGCATTATGTGAGTCAGAAAAATGTCTGATGATTCAAGTTCGATGCATATGCACTATGAATGCAGACACTAGACATTGTGTTCTACACCTAGCATTTGACATGTCAGGTTTGTCTGGTTTACATTGAAAGTGTGTTGAGGGAGCATCAGATGCGTCAAAATCTCTCCAGCAGTTTTTTTTTTTTTCCCGTTGCCAGCCTATTTGTCGGAAGCATTGGATGCGTTGGATGCGTCAAAATGCTCCAAACGCTTCGAATCGCTCTGCGCTAGAGCCTTCAACTCACCTCCACATAAAACTCTGAATGTAAACCAGACGCACCTGACAATCTAAACGTGTGAACGCACCATTAATGGCAGAGAATTGTGATGAATTGCTGAAGGTGGAGTGTTGGACAGACTGAGGCCCAATTTCAAGGTGTTCAATTGTGAAGTTACATTTCTTTTAAGTTGTATTTGATATATGCAGCCTTTTTATAGTAACAAAGGAATTATAGTTAATTGTGCCATAAAATGGCACTGTGTGCCTGGAAAATACGATACCTCCCCTTTAATGTCAAAGTGAAAACAGATTCCTACAAAATAATGATAATTCAATTAAAACATTTAACATTTTTAAAATAAGTGGTTGCATAAATCCAGGTCAGTATTCAGAAGAAGTCGTCCCAGCAGGGAGTTCAGTGGATCAGGCTTCTCATCCGGACTCTGAGGTTTTCCTCCATTCTTCCTGCTAAACTGTTTCAGTTCTGTCATGTTTCATGGGGATTGCTATGGGACTAAGGTTTAGGCTTTGACTGGGCCACTCCAGAACATCCACCTTGTTGTTTCTAAGCCGTGTCAGTACCAGAAGCTGTAGTTTTCTCGCAGATGGAAATATTGTCCACAATTTTTCTTCATTTTGCCAAATTCCTTTTACGTTCCTTCCAAGGTCTGGTTCCAAGAGCCATCTCCAGTGGTTATGGTGATGATTTGTGTTCGGTGATGTCCAAATATAACGCTTTGCTGATGGTCAAAAAGCTCCATTTTGGTCTCTTCGGACCAAAGAGCTTTCTTCCATTTGACCCCGGAGTCTCCAACACAAACCTTGATACGACTTTTCCTCTACAGTGGTTTTCTTATTTCTTCCATAAAGGTCTGCCTGGAGAGGAACCTTAGCAACAGTTGTTGCTTGCAGTCAACTGCTGCTTGTAATTCCTTCAGTGTTGTCACCTTGAATGTCAATCTCTTCTCTTCCATCAATCATACTGGACGATGGTCACATCCCAGATTCCAACATCTCTCTACCCGGCTTTCTACCCTTACGACAGAGATTTAAAGAAGTGGATTAGCAGAGCTGCCACCGATTGATAGTGTCAACCAGGAAATGTGGAATATTGTCTTTGCTACCTGAAAACTGAGCAATTAGCATGTCATCACAGTCATACAACAGCAGGCTTCAGTCAGTCAGCTTCAGTCCGAGACTCTCCGCTGCCAGAGATCCTTCTTGCACACAACCATTCTTAGAAGATACTTGGATGACATGAATTATGACGCCATTTAATTTCCCTTTGGAATAAATGAAGCATTTTTGAATTACTCTTGGTTTATTGAATGCAATAGGCCAAGAGAATACAATAGACTCTTGGAGCAAGTATCCAAGGGACTTCACTTCTGGTGATCTAAAAAAAGAACAACAAACACTTTTCTTGGGTCCCCAGGTTGATGTCAGGAATAAGGACGAGGAATCCTTATAATAATAGCCCAGCTCTGCAAGCGCAGCAGAAAATTAGTACATAAAGCATAAATTGAATTAGTCAGACAATGAAAGTGTCTAACCTTCTAGCTTCTGTTGCCCAATCTCAAAATGTGTTTATTGGAAAAAACTAAATAAAGATAACTAAATCTTATGTTAGTAAGTGATTTGGAACCAGTAAAATCAGTAGGTTCACCAGCAGTCTGAGGTTTTCCGTGAAACAAGGAGGGCAACAGGATGCTATCTCTCACATCACCTCTTAATTGCACAGATGCCCTGAATTTTCTGGGGCTCCTTTAAAGGAAGTTAAAGTAACGATTAAAAAGTAAAATCCACATCTGAGATATATTTTCCAATGGTGAAGCCATTACTGGAACCAGATGGGCAAAATGTGGGCCTGTTTGATACCTCCTGGTTTTTAACAGGCTTTTTTATTGTCAAGCTGGTTTTATGTTTTTTTTTTGTTTCTTTTTAAACGTGTGTTTTTGCTTTGCTTTAGATGGTTACACACATTACATGATTCAAATGAAACGGTCTTAAAAAATGAGAAACCTGTTGAGTCTGCCCATCAAAATAGACTTTATGAAAACATTTCCTTTAAATAAGACTCTCAATTCAGTCCCCCTTAGGGAAATATTGCTAGGAACGGTTAATGATGCTCATCTCTGGATTAGAATTTACAGGCAACATACCAAGACGCCAACAGTGTGTGAAGCAGCAAATCCAAACAGAAAGATGGTGATATATCGTCCAAGAAATGGAGGTAAGACGGATCACGCTCGAGAGATTTTCTGGTGCAGAGATCTGGCAACCTCATGGCTTGTTCTTTCAAAACAGCGTGAAATTGTTCGTTACAAACAGCTCCGTTTGATAAATCCATCAAAGCAGCAGCAGCTATCTGCGCCGGCCTTTCTCTGCTGCGTTCTAACAGGGTCACACTTCACATGTAAAGACCCAAATGTGGGCTGCGACAGATAAGAAATCGCACGGTTGAGGAGATGATTTCAAGATGGCAAACGTATTCAGGCATAAGCCTGAAGATAACTGCTTCTCACACATGACTTGCCTTTTAAAAATGTAAATAAAAAAAAGTGTCTGTCGCTACTTGGATCTAGTTTATGATTGTAGGAGGTGATGAGTGTGGAATTTAAAAGGAATCCTACTTCCATCATGGGAGAAGGAGTGGAGTTGGTTGAGGAATGTAAATACCTCAATGTTCACCTAAACGACAGACTGGAATCGAGCCTTGACAATGAAATGTCTATAAGAAGAAGCTTAGTTCCTCCAGTATTTGCAACAAGATGCAAGAGTGCCATCTCTTCTATTGTCATATGTTGGGTAGCAATTTCATAGCCTCAGACTTTTGGTTGGTTCTGTTCTGGGGAACGATTGTGGAATCTCTGGAGATGATGATACAAGGGAGGATTCTTTATAAAATCAACAAAATTATGGACAACCCTGAGCATCCTCTTTATGAGACTATTAGATCTGTGGTCTGTGTTAAAGTTCAATCATTCATTGGGGCCCCTGAAGGTCTTGGGGGCCTAAGCAGCTGTTTGCTTTGCTTTTAACCAGCCGTCATCATCTCATTCCTCTATGGAACACTCCCTGACTTATTAAAAGTTTGCTCAAAATAAGTTCAGGTTACCCGTGAAGATGGAGCAGTGATAGGAAACTACAAAACATAAAGGTGGCGCTGAAAAGTTGAGAAAACCTTCAGAGGAAGGGCAGTAATGTAAAAGCGTCTGACCCGTTTGGACCTTACTGTAGTTCTGAGTCTGGTCTCTCCACCAGACATGATGATACTTCTTATAGCAGCTTAAGCCAGGTAAACATTGTTTTATTTTTCTAACTTAAACAGGTTTTATTGTTATAGCTGTTGAATACTATTTACACAGCACTTTAAACATTAACAATTGGGATTTATTGTCCAGACTGTACTGTTATCTCTGCCCAGAACACAATCTACTGTGAACTCGGTTCTGATGGATGAGGTGAGCTTAGCCGTTTGGCAAGCGGCTGGAGTCAGTTTGTTGATGGCAGTCTTGGGAAACCTGTAATTACAAGGTTCCTTCTGCAGAATTCACAATAAAACCAGAATGAAGGTGTATTTCTTCAGTTGGGGCAAATGCAGTACAGTCACCTGTATATTTTGGATCCAGAGCTCCTGGGACATGGAGAGGACCTTCTCTCTGCCAGCAGGAGGAAAGGCTGCATGCTGGCCTCTCTGATGTTTCCCTCCTGAGCAACAAGGGAAATACACGACTACCGTACTTCCTTCTGCTGCTCAGTTTTGTAACCAGATGTTGGGTTTTGATGCAGCAAAACTCCTTCTCTTCCTGTTGAAACTGAAAGTAAGTTAAAGCAGTGCACCGTGGGATTAGTAGTTTTCACAGTAGCCTCCTGTAGTCAGTTGTCACTGGGCTAGAGGTTCAACACATTGATTATTTTATCTTAAGGGGTTTTTAAGTTGCTGCTTCAAAAAGAGAACCTCATATTTACTACATTGCTAATCATTTAGAAGTCAATATTGCCTTTATCTGTAGGGATTTAAGAAAAGAAATAAAACCGTAAAACTGCGATGGTAAATCCGATGCAGTCAGAACTTTGGGTATGCCTAACATCTGTGCAGGTACATGTCAGATAAAAAGTTAAAGACTGCTGTTGTGTGACCGACTCATTTCTGTCATAACATGCTAACAGCTCAACGTCCAAGCAGCAGAAACAATATTGAAAGGTAATACATCCTGGATGACACCTCAGATGTTAGCAAGTACTATTAATTCTCTGCATTTGATTAGGGGAAATAAAAATCACTGTACTCATGGAAAATGTGTTTGAACCATCAGTTTGAAATGTGTTAGGGCCGTTCCACATCCTTCATCCAAACTGAACACCTTGGACTTGTGTTTTGTTGTATTTACACTGAAAGTATCAGTTTTCAGTTGGTGCTGTTCCAAGTGACAAATTGGGAAAACAATGAGTTCTGCTCACATTGTACTTATTAGCCAAGCTAGAAAAGCTAGTGCTTTTTACATCTTGAAAATGTTCAAACCAAAATGTTCACTAACAAGATATGTGTGTGCAACTGACATCAGCGATGGACAAAATGTAAATTAACACTTTGTTTCTAAATTCATCGTTTTGGTACTGTGGCCAAAACCATTTTGAGGGTTTTGAGAGTTTGCTTAGAAAGCGCCGGCTCTGGAGCGTTGGGTGGCTCTGCTGGTAGAGCGTTCGCACCATGTGCAGAGGCTGTAGTCCTTCATGCAGTTCTCCTGGATTTGATTCCTTGCCTCTGGTCATCTGCTGGATATCTAGCCCTTCTCTCTCTCCTGATTTCCTGTCTGTTCCCTGCTCAATAAAATCCACTAGAGCCTAAAACAACATTTTTAAAAAAGAAGAAACCTCCAGTTTTCCACTGAACACAACATGTTAGCTTATGTTTTCTACGACCACATGTGAAAAATTGAAACAGTGCAAACATTTTCACATGACCACAGAACAAGTCAGCATTATACAGTGAATTAATACTTTGTGACACTGTTTTATTTTTTCATATTTTATGTCAAATTTATATGTACAGTATATGTAATAAGCAATACTGATATTCAAATATGAAAAAAGAAATTGTGCTAAAATGGACTAGAAATGTCAAAGCAGAACAGACGTAAACACCAAGTTTAGATACACTGTGCCAGATTTAGCATTTTAAACACACAGAAAAACACATGAACCAATACTAAAGAAGACTTTGCAATGTGCATCATAAAATCCAACAAAAAGCATTTCCTTAATGCTAACTGTGTATCACTCAGCTTGACACATATTTATCATACAGAAGCAATATTTCATACTTTTTGTCACTGTCGAATCTCAAGCACACATAAAGGTTAAGACATTAAGTTCTCTAGACTCAAGAATAGTTTTTCTTGCCTATTTTCATTCGCTAGCCAGCATTAGCATATTGAAGCAGGAACATGCTAGCAAGGCCTATCCATAGGAACAATTACATAATGATTGCTACTTTCAGGTAAATACATCAAAATACAATTGACATAACTTTATATTTACCAAAGAAAACTTGTAAGCAGAATTAATCTAACTCTTAGAAATACAAGCGTTTGGTCAGAAAAACCAACCCAACCTCTGACTCGACAGTCTTTCCCCTTGAGCTGAAGGGCACACAGGAAACTCATCTTTTGTTGTCATTCACCAAGTTTATCCTAAACCGAACTGTGGACATTCTGAAGAATAAGTGTGAAAAATACAGAGATATGTAGGAATATAAACAGGACAACAGAAAGCAAAGTTTGGTGTTGCTTTTGCCAGTTCGAATGTAGAATGCAATTCAACCGGATTCGGGGGCTGCGGATGTACTATTTAAAGACGTTGGTGAATTCAGGACATTGGTGGGTTTTCAGTGTCTTCATGGCCTTTTTGAACTCCATGTTGGACTTGTCCCACTTGTGGATGCCTGTAAGGAGGTACTGCTTATCCACCTTCCTGAACATGATTAGATACTGGTTCGCTATGTTGTCCAGCTGTTGGCAGGGGCAGTCCGCGCCGTTCTTCAAGTACAACACCAGCTTTTTTAGGTCTTTCTTCTTCAGGTTCCCTTGTTTTATCAACTTCTTTTTTTTTTGCAGGATCACCTTGCGGTCCGTGTTTTCTCGTTTCACCTCCTTTATCTTGGCCTTGATAGCTGTGGTGGAGACACATCGAGACAAAAACATAGATTACTTTAAATCCAAATGTGAGGGGGAAAAATATATTGTCTAAGCATATCCCTACCGCATAAGGCATCATGTTAGTGTTTAATACGCAGGAAAATAGAGAAAATGATTAAGGCTGTCTTCACACAACAGGTCTTTATGACTAATTCTGAAAAATCCTGCGGAAATCATATATATATATATATATATATATATATATATATATATATATATATATATATATATATATATATATAGATAGATAGATAGATAGATAGATAGATAGATAGATAGATAGATAGATAGATAGATAGATAGATAGATAGATAGATAGATAGATAGTTTTTTTTTGCATGGTCGTTCATATAGGGTGATGTCTGTAAAGTTAAAACTTAAACAGTCAAAACTTAACAACAATTTGGGTTATTTAGCCTGTCACAGAAAAATCTGAGGTTCATTTCTCAAGGTCAGATTTTCACAATGTCACACTTTTTAACTAAATATCTAGTTTGCCAACTAAATATTTAGCTCCAAACTAAATGTTAAGATTGCTAAAATTTTTTTTACTCCAAACTAAATTTTGTTAGCAAGCTAAATATGTAGTTTACACACTGAATTACATGGTGTTTAATATAGCATATAAAGTACTAAAAATTTGTAATAATTAAGCAAAAATTTTGAATCTTATAATCCATTCTGGAGTGAATGATGGTGCAAAACAAAATTTCAAAATTCGTACAATCTCAGTTGTCTGGTGAACACAATCAGAAATCTTAAAACCAAAGTCTTTATCAGTGGACCGTTCCCAACAATTCAACGTGAAGATGAGAGACACACTTAGTGCATCAGTAAACTCTGGCGACAGTCACAGAATCTTCCATCTTCAAACCAGACGGCTTCTGTCTCAATAAATCTGGACCAGAATGAATCACATCAACCACCTTTTTCTCTGTGAATCAGAAACGGGAATCCATGAACCAGCAGAACACATTAAACACCGACGTAGACAGATGAGCCAAACAAAGATTCCCACATCATCACCACGGCTGATACCAACTTTACACCAGGAGCATGCTGTTCCACAACAACCAGATAACACGCTGTCTCCTAGGAAACCACCTGGTAACTGAGCCACTGGTGCTCCATCTCCTGGCTCACCCTTTCTAAACTTCACTGGAAGAAAATGAATGAGTGACGAAGAAAGACGCGAACATCCTGCAAAGTATTCAAACAACAAATACTATATCCTCACATCCTAATTGGATGTCTGATATATTGATGTGGAAAGGAACCAGGCATCAGTTCTGCACCTGTTGTAACCCAGATACAGTAGAATATACAGCAGAATCCCTGTGAGAGAAAAACCACAGCTGAGAAAAATCAAGTGGGTCTGAAATCAAACCTCACATTTATTCCATCTAAAGCAAACCGAAAAATTATTTCTACCTCCAGGTGAATTAACTACGTTTGCTGAAAATCAGATCCTTATCAGAAAAATCTGTCTTAATTATGATTTTATTACTGAGCATAATATCCATCTTATGCTGTTAACAAAAGCATGGCTATATGGGAGCAGTGAGACACAAAACTTCCAAATGTGTTGAAAATACATAAAAAACAAGTTTAAAAAATGACTGTAATGATAAACTGTACAAAATTACAACAAAAAACACTGCGTAGTTATCAGAAATAGAAATAGTATGGATCCAAGGGACATGCAGCTGAGGAGGACAACTTTAAAAAAAAAATGTACATAATGAGCGCGTGTACTGAACTGAACACAAAATGACACACTATTTTTAACGTAGTATATCAGGGCAGTGCAGAAAAAAACAGATGTGCAATAAATGAGTTCAGTGACCTTCTGTCTGTGAGTTGTATTGATCATGACTGTTTAGATGTTCAACATCCATGTTAACCCCCAAAACAGAGGTGCAAAAACACTGTGATACACTTCAAAACTTTGGTTTGACTCAACGTGCTAAAGAGGAAACACACAACCGAGGACACACTCTGCACACACTCTATGACAATTTGACTGTTATCATTAAAAACACATTTTCTGCTGATCCGACTATAAAACGTTTAAATCAACTTTACTCTTCCATCTCCCCTTTATCCTGTAGCCCCAGTAAATGAGTTGCTAGATAACAACCCATTCGAAAATCTCACACGTCATTACTGCAATCAAAATGGCGGCTAGTGGGAAGAAATATCAGTGGAACAAATGAAAAAGGACAGAAAATGAATGGTAGAAAAACCTGAATCCAAGTTCACTGTGAAATCTACAAAGACGGACTCTGAAGCTTTTTGACACTGAAACGTGCGAGAGAAACATTCTTTGAGTAAATCCTTTACTCAAACATCAGCAATGCTTGTGCCTTGGTGATGACAGGTTTCCAAAGCCTGCTGTGTCTGTGGCATCTGAATGGCACTTGACCAGGGCCTGCAATGAATTGGCTGACGTCTTTGCAGAGAAAATAAATTTAAAAAAAAAACACCAGGCGTCACGTTAAGAGGAATCTTTGCAGCAGGAGGAACTGACAGATCAGTCAGGATAGAGGGAAATGTGAATGTAGAAATGTACAAAGATCCCGATTAAAACATGCTGCAGAGCATCTTCACCTCAGTCTGGGTGATGGTTCATTTTCCAGCAGGACAAAGACCCAAAGCACATGGCCCAGATGTCAAAGGCTCCAGAACCACCGTGTGAGTCCTGGAGAGACCGAGACTCTGGACTGGAATCTGACTGAACGTCTCTGGAGAGATCTGACCAATCCCATCCAACCTGATGGAGGTGGAAAAAAACTGCAGAGAAGAACGGAGCAAACTGCCTAAAGGTCGGTGAGCTGAGCTGGAGGCTTCATGTTCAAAAAGACCTGATGCTGGAACTGCTGCCACAGGTGAGTCAACAATGTATTAAACAACAGCTGGGAAGGTTCACATAACTGTGATATCTTGGTTTTATGTTTTTAATAAATTTGCTAAACACTCAACATTTTTTTTCCATATTTTCATAACAAGGTATTGCTGTGTAGAAAAAAAAGGTTTTGTGGAAAGAGATTCATTTCATACAATATGGAATCATGCTGCAGCATAACAAAATGTGGAAAAAGTGAAGAGCTGTGAATACTTTCCAGGTGCACAGTAAACCCCCCACACACCCTGAGGACACAAGACCAAGTCACAGTGCTACGGCTGGAAAAAAACAAAAACATCTGACTTTGACGTACAGTGCAAATAAAACAGATAAGTAAGAATAATTATCTGCCTCCAGCAAAGAACTGAAGTAGTTAAAAATTAAACAGGTCTTTTTTATTTTTCCCCAGTTTTAAAACACTACATCCCTTTTGACTTCCTGAACTCTCCTTTTCCACTTGTGTCTTCCATCGCTAATTAAAGTAATAAAGTGCTTCTCTTTCCGTCCACTGTATTAACGGTGCGCATGTAAGGGATTAAAAGATTTATCCCCCTCGCTGTGAAAGGGCTTAGTGTTCTATGGAATCAAACTGGACAGCATTCATAATTAGTGAGCCACGATGGAGACATCCTGGCCAATACCTGCAAGACGTTCATCTAGATAAGTCTTCCAGCACCTATAATCTCCTGAAGTTTGAACTTTCTTTGCCCTTGGTGTTGTCAGAGGGACCAGAGCTTTTCAGCAGGATCACATAGGAACAGTGACATCTGGTCATTTCTTTGAAACGGACTCTGCTATTCCTCCAAAAGCCCAGTGTCAGTGGCACAAAATCCACCCCGGGTCCATTTTGGAGGAAAATTGCTGAGTTAAAGCTGAGTGGCTTTAACTACCCTGTAGTTAAAGCTTTAACCATCGGGTAGTTAAATACGGCCATCTATGGGTAGCCTTAATTACTCAGTAGTTAAAGCTACTCAGTATCTTTAACTAGCTACTCAGTAGCAAATGAATAAATAGACAAGATCCAAACCAGATGCCAAAGAACAAAACTACAAAATCCGATGGAACCACGAAGCAGGCAGCATGAAGTGGCTGCTCTGTGTCGTCTGCATCAGAAACTACGAAAGACCCAGGATCAGAAATGTAACTCGAACTGAAAACTGTCAAAAACAAGTGCTGTCAAGAACAGTGATAGTTCATCTATTCCCTAGCCTGGCCATTGCCCTGTTAAAATCTCGTTTCACAGTCTGAGCTTCCTCTCATTGACTTAGATTCCTCCAATAGAAAGGAATCCATTGGCCAATCAGCGAACAGAAGAAGGGGTTGCTTCCAAATATTGAATGAACATTAACAGTAATCTCTCTTCGCAGTAGAGGATGGTTGTTTTCTGCTCAAGCTATTTCCAGTCAAATATTAGGAACTGGGTAACAATTGCTAACTTCAACAGAGTCCATGCCTCGGCAAACATTTTTCAACAGCCGAGAGTCTAGACCTCCTGGACGAAGCAAAGCATAGGACAAGGGGCTGGTTCCCAAAAATCCAGCCAAAGCTGACATTTCGATGAAGACAATGTGGGGGGTCGTCAGCACTGGTAGCATAATCGACATTGGCACTATGCTAGCTGAACTTCGGTCACATTATTCCAAGCTCAGTGGATTCAAAACCAAATCAAAATGTAACCACTGAAGTTACACAACTGGAGGAATCTGAAAAAGAATCATGTCAGCAGAGGATCTACTGGAAAAGACCGACCCTAACAAAGCCACGACGGGAATATGGCCTTATTATATCGTGAATTGACTAATGACATATGTTTAGTTCAGCTTCTCAAATAACATAATAGACCCACTTACTAAATGATCCACGTCTAGACAGCAACACTAACACACCTGGAGTCAGCCGTAGTTGTCATGCCAAGCCACTAAATGGCACTGTGATTTTCGCATGTGTATGAACGCACATGCACCTTTGACCCTTAGCTTCCACCCCGCCAGTTTTCATCGCATCGTAAACAATAACATGTCTCTGTGCTCAGATAACACATATATTTTTTCTTATCAGAAATTGTTCTAATGTGAACAGGTTAAGTAGCACAATGCAGCACATCGCTAAGCGTCGCTGTGTTTGTTGTTACCTGCCGATGCGTAAAGTAAACCCTACATCTGTGCGTCCTGTGCATGTCCGATTCCAAACCTGCGGAGTGCTTCATGCTTCCACAGTGGGATGTTCCAGAAAAGTTTCACTCTGAGACCTGGTTTCCAAACCTGCTGGTCTGATAAACCCCGGTCACTGGTTTTGTGTAAACAAAAGGCTGGATCTCTGTGTAAAACCGTGATGTCCAACTGACACACACTGTCCAAGCTGTCACAAAAATCTGGGCTGCATCCAGACCTCTGGAGAGACCTCTAACCTCTGGAGGCCGGAGCAACTACCAGATTTATTTCATTCATGCTGTCCAGTCGCAGAGAGTAGATTGGACCATAATGCATTAGGTTTTACTGCTTCAGGACTTGGATGACTGAGTGTAATTGGTAGAACCTTAAGCTCAGCTGTGCTTGGGTTTTGTAGCAGGACAAAGATCCATTTTACACAAGCATGTTCACATCCGAATTGCTAAAAAAAAAAAAAAATCAAGAGGTCAAGTAGGCTACTTTTTCATGGCTCCATATATTCAAAAGGAAACTGTAGACAGAGCAGAAGGAGTAAAAACTGATGGATTGTTGACCCTGATAATAACTCTAAATCAAGACCTGCTAGCCTCCAGACATGTTTGCCCAAATCACTGTTTGCAGTGAATGACGAGTTCACATGTTGCAAGGCTACAAGTTCAGCTCTCACTAGATTTCAACAAGCCCTTTCTCTCTGCTGCATTCCCAATGTCTACAGATGTAAAAACAAGAGCTACATTTTAGCAAAGGTTCAATTTAGAAGTTGAAGCTTGTAGAGTTTCCAGCTTCATTTTGTCTTGACATGCTCAGCCAAGCAATTTAAGGCACTAGCCATTCTGAAGTTGGTGTCATAATATTTGTTTAGTTGTTTGCTTCAGGAAATTACTGGAATTAAAGAAATTCTATCTGACATATATTCTATTAATATTGATCACCTGTCTGTTACGATATGAACTTTTTTTGTTTGTTTTATTGGCCGATCAACAAAACACACGCGTCTGTTCAGAGAGAAATTATAAAGAGATGTCAGAAAACTCAGTGAATGCCCATCTGCAAAACAATAACTTCCAAAACCTGTAACCTCTTCATTAACTCAACAAGAACTGCAGCCCTAAAGTAAGTAAAAAAAAAAAAAAGAGATTCACCAGACTAATTGACTCTTTGCTTTAGATCTGTGTTACTCTGCTGGGAAGACAATTGCGCAATTTCTTGGAAGTGTGAAGAGAACAGCAGCATCCTACTTGACATTTACCTCAGCTAACACATCTTTCCCAGCTTCCAGTAAATAAGGTTTAAAGAGAGCCAAAAAGAAAAAAAAAAAAAAAAAAAAAAACATACTCCCTCGCTGCCAGGTCGTGAATATTTTACACACGATTGGTCCGCACCGCTTACTAGAGACTGGTGAGAGTTGCTGATTCGTTTCTTGACCCTCCCTGCCGTTTTCCCGGCCGTCCAACGGGGATGAGGAGCAACATCCTGTCCATCTATCATATCTGCTTTTGCGTTTTCCCCCTCGACTACAAAGATCAGGCAAACACATCCTTAACCGGGATGCAGAAAACCCCCTGGATCCTAAAAACACACTTTTTACCCACTGAACACTGTAGAGTCAAGTTGAAACCAGCAGAATGGAATCCGGATGATGGCCTTATCTTTTGTTGGGGGGGATAAAGTGTTTCATGATTAGAGCCAGGCTTTTTCCACCACTGTGTTTTCTTTTCTATTCAAAGACAAGACACTAACCCATGTTTGGCTTCAGGTATCCCGCAGCATATTTATAGCTGCAGTTTTCTCTTTGGACTGAAACTTAACTCTTTTGGAAGAAAAAGAAATATACAAAAACATTTTTATGTATATTCTTCTCGTGTCTCTCTCTTTTTTTGGTCTTAATGAAGTTAAATTGAGCTTAAGGCAAAAATCTGATGCTTTGCAGAAATGATGACCCCTCCTCCCCCTGTTGCCCACACGTTCACTTAGAGTGGTGTATCATCTTCAGCCTGACAGTGAATCTGCCTGTGTATCCTCACTTGTCAGCTGGTTAGGGGACTTACTGCAAGCAAGCAAAACAACATTTGTCTTCAACCGACATGAAACGAGCCAAAAATGCCCCTCGCCTTCCCCCACCAACCCCTCCACCACTCACCCTGCTCTCCTGGCAAATGAGGACACACAGAAAAAAGAAAGAAAAAAAAGGCGAGTCCCATCACCGCAACATAAACACCGAGGCAGTTCGTTAAAACAAACGTAACCTTAAACTTCTCTGGAGAACCGCTGGAAAGTCTGGTTCCAATGTGCGTCCGGGCGGGCCGCTCGCTCGGCATGGCACCAGGGTCTCAGGATGCCATGGCTCCAGGCTCCACTAGCAAGTAAAGCACCAGGCGCTTGTGTGTCTCATGTACGCCGCTCGCATGTATCGTTGGCGTCCCCTCGAGATGCAGTCCCATTGGGTGTTTTCGGTTCACCACAGGCAGCAACGGTGAACTCTGCAGCTGTAGTTTGTTTGTACTTTGACTTTTTCTTTGGATTTGTTTGGTTTGACACAAGCATTTCAATGTGCAGGTACATGCAAGGTGTAACATTTTAAATATTTCTGCTGAACTTCCTGAAACCCATTGGATTACCAGTGGGTTTCAGGATTACCAGTGGGTTTCAGGATTACCAGTGGGTTTCAGGATTACCAGTCGCTGAAACCCACTGCAGCTGAGTGGCTGCAGTGGGCTATAAATACCCACTGCAGCCAACTATGTTCTTTCCTCGCTTGCTTTTTGGGTTTGTTGTTTATTGGACATTTTCCATTCGAGTCGGACTGAAAACACTCTGCTAGACATCTCACAAACCTCCCTCAGTAACAATGGGCAGATTTTTCTGTCCCTTTTTTACTAACTACAAAGTGACCAATAGCATATGTAGGTGGTTTTGAATAAACCCTCGAAATGTTGAAACTACAATTAAGTATGAGTAGAAGTTTAACACCAAAAGGGTTGATGTTTTTCAGATGAGGTTTGGTGAAAAGTTCAATTTTTGTAGAAAACGGAAGAAGTCAGTTGAGAGGTGACAGGCTCACAGCTGCTCAGGTGGAGCCCTTATTTTATCTGAAGTTAGCCATTTAAACACAATTCAAACTGGATCCATGGGACATGACACTTCACTGTCTGGTATCAATCATCTACGCTTTCACTAAAGACCAACGTTAGGATGCACGTTCCTCAGCAGAACAATCTCCCCATTACTATGCAAACAAACACTGGCCCAGCCTGGATCAGACGACCTCATCAGATGGATGTGCGTGTAGGGAGAATTACCAAACAACAGAACCCGGACAACTACGAAACTGACAAGATGCAAAAGATGCAAAAATCCTGTGCAAGCGTTAGGACAGACTGACAGGAGGCAGACTCAACAAACAGAGGTTAGATAGCAAAACAAAGCTGCCGATAGATTGAGATATTCTATAATTTTTGATGAATACACTTTTTTCTGATAGTGTATATATTTTCCAGAAGAAAATACAGAGGATGTATAACAGAAGAAAAAAAAACATTCCATTACGCTTTATCAAAACAAATTGTAGGTCAAAAACTCTTTATGCTGTTTTTAAAGATTAATGGGAAGGCCTTTGATGACATTACAGAAACTAAACCATTCTTAGAAATTTCTAGACAGTTCTTTGGTTGATTCATCTGGTATTTTTGGCCATTTATCTTTTGTTGTAAATCTTTTGTCTTGGAGGTTGGAACATCTTGTCTGGTTGCACAACTTCAAAACATTAATATTACTTCCAATCAAAAGAGCACTTCAAATTGCCATCTGTCATGGGAACAAATAATTCCAGGCTTCGCTGCAGAGTATTGGAACGATATGTATATTTTCAGTCCGAGTGGCTGAATCACTTTGATCAGCTAAGAGGGGATCGGTTTGACTTCCTGTAAACTTTCCTCTGCTTAGGATTTCTTCACTTTTGTTAAATCTTACTGCAGTATGACACTTGTTTACTTTGTGTAAAAGAGCCATTACTGATGATGAATTGACTGAACTTCTCTTCAAAAATATCTGGATTATCCCTTTAAAGTAGCAGTCGTCATAGCTTTCATTTGTTGTTGGTGGCATTGCTAACTGCTAAATAGCTCACAACAGGCCAAGCTAGCTGCAGCGTAGCAGAGGACAAAGGGGGGCTAGTGAGCGTGGTTCTGCTCAGTTAGCACTGGCAGACGGCAGAGGAGCTTGATTTTTTTCTCAGATTATATGTCTCATATTATGATGTCGCAACACAGTGACTGTTTCAACAAATATGTAAAATATATATATGTATATTTTTTTATAAAACTTACATAACGCAGGTTTAATACAGAAATATACTGCAAGTAACAATGTTAAGATGTTACTTTTGAAATTTTGCATTTGTGTTCCTTTCTTTGTTTTACTTGACCAATCAAGTTACCCAAACATTTTGGCTAAGTTGGAAAATAGCATCACCGGATTAAATATGCCGCTTAAATATCGTGGATGAATAAAATTAATTCTTTCCAAGCACAGTCTAAGAATTAGCAACCAATGTTTCAACAAACTTTTACAAGACAAACATCTTAAGAAAAAAATTCTTAAAATGTTTTAAGACAGAAAATTTTAAGAAGAGAGAAAAAAAAAGCCAACAGAAAGGGCAAAATCACCAGGTCGATAAGGATCCTGTTCAGGAATTTTATGAACTTTTGCGTAAATTCCTAGTAAAAAGTGTCGCCCTGGTACATGTTTTTCCATCTTACTCATTAGCTTTTTATTGGCTAACAAAGTCCTTTTGTAATTAGGACTCGTAAAACACACCACAGTAAGAAAAATGTCAAAACATTTGGAAATAACTACTGAATTCAGTGTTTTCAGGAGATTTCTTCTCGTCATTTTTAACATTCTGTACAGTTTGTCACAGCTGACTGTCCACCATATGGAAAAGTTCGCCTGTAACATGAACCGGCCCAGACGGCAGAGCAAACATCCAGCTTTACTACTGCCACATAAAGACTCCAACGACCCCAATTCATTAGTCAAATGACCTCGTCCTCCACCAAGGCCTGAACACACGTCTGCATCCATATGCGTTGAAAGCTTCACTTGGAATATTTGCACAATTTCCCCTGATCAGAGAAATAATCTAAATAAAACCAACTGAACCAGTTAATCCTTGCCAAGGTGGAGAAGGACGTCTTTAGTGAATGTCTGCAGGACGCTTACCAAACTCGCTGGCACACATGTGCTCCAACATGGTGTCTGTTTTCATTTCATTGTCACATGGAGGACAGATGGCAGAAGAGCCTGGGAAGGAAAACAAAAACAAAAATAAATAAATGGAAATATAATGAATAAAGCTGGTGACATGTCAGAAATTGATTAGTCACAAATTAGCATAACCCATCTGAAAGAACTAAAACTTCTGTGCTTTTTGGATTCTTGACTTCCACGTCTCTCTCTCTCTCTCTCTCTCTCTCTCTCTCTGCAAACATCTCGTCTTGTTCTTGATGTCACTCAACTTTTTTCTTCAGCTTCACGTGTCCTGGCGACCTGACCTCAGAGAAGAATGTACTCCGCTTTTATAGCCAGCTGTAACTAAGTGCGGCAGTAAACACTCTCCTCTTCACTTTGTACGCAGCTTTCACAATGAGCCTGCTCAACGGTAACATTGTTCTATGTGGAAAACAACTACAAAGATCTGAGAAATGCATAAAAAAAGAAGAAATAGTATTGATATTCAGTTACAGCTTACTGGAATGGTCGGACATTCCAAGAAATGCTAGCTCATGGAGAACAACAAGGAAAGCCAACATAGGTTTAGCCAAAAAGTTCTGTCTGGAGGCATATCTGCAAATACTTTACTACCACAGTTTAATTTTTATAATACTGCAAACGAAAGCTTTATGCCAAACAGCTGAGCCTACTTTTCCGAAGTTGGACCTTCTTTATTTTTTTTTATTTTTTTTTTTCCCCTGTTTGTGGAATCCTGCAGCACTGACCTTTAACAGATACTAGTGTCTCAGTGTTGACTCAGATCAATCAAAAGATAGGGGCAGGTAAGGTGGAAACTAATAGCCTCTTTTAGCTGCCAGATGTCAGTTACACATGTTTAACGTAGGCTTGTGAAAGTAACACCCAAGGCGCAAAGTGTTTGGTGCAAAGTAAACTCTGTTTTCAGAGTCACTGGATCTTTTGTTTGTCTGTACCCTTTAAATCCATTAACACCAGACTACTGCATGGAAACCTCTGCTAACATTCAGTACAGCCAAGAAGATCAGTCTGCATCTGTTGTGTCTTTATGCGCCTCAGCATTAGATACTGGCCCTTTCTGAACCGTTACTGATAACAGAAAACACACAAAAAAATTTAGCTGATTAGCTTTAAAGGGGCAGTATTATGCATTTATATAGGTCAATCAAATAACTGTTACCTTCAGTTGTTATAAAAATGTTATATGAAATATGACTTAAAAGAAGCGTGACTTCATAATTTAACACCTTGAAATTGGACCTCTGAACTTGGAGAAACTCTTCATCTTTCTGAAATCCTGCCTTCAGAAAGTTGTCACAATATGGCTCCTCTCTTAACCCGTCACCAGTGTTTCTACCAGCGATGCACTGAGAAGCAGCTCATATAATGAGCTCAGCAGATATTCAGTTCAACCAGGTGTTTGCTAATTGCTGCTGGCTAGTCTGAAGGAGTTGACTGGGGAAGTCGCAGGGGAGGGCTGCTCTGAAACGGTGGCGCTCGGCCTCACCAAGTGTTTGTCACAGCTCAACGGTTGCCATGGGAGACTCAAGGATTTCTCAAACAAGGACGAAAGAATCAAGGCAACACTCCAGGTATGTTTTTAATGGGGGAATAACAATACAACATGATGTAAAGCTAATAATAATAATAATAATAATAATAATACTGCCCCTTTAAGAAGCTTGAGTGAAATCACTGCCTTACTTTATTCTTCAAGTTGACAAGTGACAGCAGGTGGTGTCTGGGGAGGGCAGAGCTTGTGTGGTCCCCAACCTCAACCTGCAAATGCAAACTTTTACCAAAAATCCCTCTAAGTCCCTCTATGCCACTCTAGGAGTAGGTACTCCACCCACCCCAAAAAGCTGTTAAATGTTAACACACACACACACATGCACACGCACGCACGCACACAGAAATATGAAACTGCCCTGAGCTCTGTCTAAGTTATGTATTTAAGCCTAATGTGTTCAGTAAAATAAAATAATAAAAAACGTCTCTGAAAACTTCATTTACACCTCCAGGTGGCAGTAAAAGTAAGTTGATGATGTGATGATGGAAGGTCACACAGTGTAGTGCTTAAAGTGAATGAGTCGGTTGTGCTTTCTCCACTCCCTCCTCTGTGCACTTCGTTAAAGTGCCCAGCGCCGACGCTGCTGGCACAGCAGCCCACCCCCCAAACCTCAAGTATTTAGAACCGGTCCAAGCTTGATCCTTTAAGAAACTGTGTTTTGTTTGTGTGTGGGTTCTTTGTTTGTTTGTTTGTTTTGTTTTACAACATATAGTTTTGTCCTGGACAACCTGAGCTAACCCATCTGATTCTGACAGGGTGCATGAAGCGACGGTGGAATGCGTCCTCGGCAGCGCCTCTGGAATCCGCCTGCAGCCTAGATTGCGGCTCGCATTATTCCCACCCGACTGTCTTTCAGCTTTTCATCCCTCATCAGATTTAATGTGTTTGTCAGACAACGAGCATTAATATATGCAGGTACTGGCTTTTTCGTTGCAGCTGGACTACCTCCCAGCATTGTCCTCCAAAACTCGGCAAACACCTTAAAATAATCGCTACCATCTGGAGTTCCTCCCCCACCTCCCCCACCCCCTCCAATATTTCGTGATCATTCAAAGTCAACAGCAGGCAGCTTGCATTCACACTAAAGGGAGTGCTTAGGTAGCCGATTATAAGGAAAATAAACTATTCACCTTTAGTTTTAGCAGTTCTTTGGGCGAAGGGGGGGATGGAGGAGGTTAAATGGGAGCAGATTTGGCTTTTCACAGCTCAGTTTTCTCTTCCAAAAGGTTCTATTTGGTTTCTTTGTGTGGGATTTGCATGTGCAAATACACCGTTACCCCTAAAACAACATTCCCAAGCCCATTTAAGAGTGTTACGAGGGTTAGAAGGGTGTTGACTTTTGCACAACAGCAAAAGTCCCTGGGATTTGTTTTCTATATCAGGTAAGAAGCTTATGTTTGGTACCTAATTTATTTATTTATTTATTTATTTTTTTTTTTTTTTTGGAGAGCAAAATCCTACATTGTTTTATTATACAGAACAAGAAAATAAAGCCAGACATATGTCAGTATATTCCAATTTTGAAGGCGCCTCTGAGTGAATATATACGGTTCTGCTGTATTTCTGCTACAACATAAAGAATTTGGGACATTAAAAAAATTCCTGATTATTTTACAAACATATAAACTGCTTATTAAATTTAAACATCTAAAAAGTGTTATAGAGGATGGATCTAAGCATCATAGTATTGTGATAGCACATTTTAGCTGTTTCTCCTCATTATTGTTGTTTTTCAATGTGTTTCTGTAGAAGTGACGTTAGCTGGAGGTTTCTAGTTGATGTCTGAAGTATGAACTAACTTGCAGCCTTTGTTTCTGTGAGTGAAATTCAGTCTTCATCCAGACTGCACTAAAATTGCAGAATTTACAATGGAAAATTCACTGATTCCTTGACAAATGATCAAAGATTCATGCAGCATTAATAACAGAATTAACAGAGAGGTATTTACTTGTACAACTTTAAATCAACTTTCAAGACAACAGTTTTAATGACTGATTTAGAGCCAAAGTTTGTAAAACCCAATACCTCATCCAAACAGTATTAACATTTCGGACTGAAGATCCAAAAGAAAAATTGCCTCTTTTTTATTGTTTTCTCATTATTTATGTTGCCACAGCAGCAGATATTAAAGTAATGCTCTTTTGTACTTTCTTTCAGACCTTTGTAGACTGAGGGATGATGTTGATGAATGTGCAGGTGAATGATGAAAAACTCTAACTTCTCCTAATTCGTAGGAGTTGAAACAGTTTGTATCTGTCGTCATGACAGCAGAAATCTATTTTTATCAAAAGTGTTGATTAATTTGCAAATACCATATAATACTGAACCTCCTTTAACAATATATGCGAAGAATTCAACTTAAAAATAAACGTCTATGTTAGCTCCATATATAGCTTTTTTAAAATCATTATTATTATTATTATTATTATTATTATTATTATCTTGTAATTAAAGACATGACGGAAATAGTTGTTAACTGGTTATTTTTTTAATCATTTTTTGGAACTCGTATAAATAATTTATTGATTCATTTATGAATATGTACAACTTAGTTATCATCTCCAGCCATCACCGACGTGAAGAACTAACCTTCCATGTCGTCACCTTTTTGTCAAAAAACTATTTGGGCAAAAAAAAAAAAAAAAAAAAAAAATCATGCGCCATTACTTTTAAGAAGAATATGATATTACATCCACATCAAAACTACTAATAATCTGCTTTTTAATTAATGAATTATTATGATTATTATTACTATCGGGAGTGTCGGGACGTGTCGTTACCTGTAGTCTCGACGGTCTCAGTGATGTTGGGCGTCATGGCAATGCACACGTCATGTTCGGGAAACTTGTCGCAGGTGAGCATCTCCGGCCACGGGTAGCCGAACGCCTCCATGATCGGGGTGCAGCCGTCCCGCACCGCCTCGCACAGCTTCCGGCACGGGTAGATGGGGCGATCCAGGCACACGGGTGCGAAGAGCGAGCAGAGGAAGATCTGCGTGCCCGTGTGGCACCTCTTGTGCACCAGCGGCACCCAGCTGCTGGCCTGCTGCTTCACCTCCGCCATCGTTTCGTGCTCCAGCAGGTTGGGCAGCAGCATCGTGGTGTAGCCCACGCCGTGGCAGAGCCGCAGGTCCTCCGGGATCCCCACGCACTGGGGGGTCTTGCCGTAGATGGGCCCCGCGCTCTCCATCTTCCAACTCACGTACTCATACTCCGATGCTCTGCACGCCGACATGAACGCCACCGTCACGACCATCCCGATCGTTCTCCAGAGAGCAGAAACGGACCTCATGTTGTTGTTGTCGTTGTTTTGTTTTGTTTTCAAGTCCTACCCGCGGCGTTCACTTTATCAGGAGACTCGGAAGGCGAGTGCGGAGGAAGGCTCTTCAACTTTGCTCTGCCACTCTGTGCGTCTGGGTCCGGCTTCAGAGAAAGTTGGACGAGCTGAAGCCCCAGCGTGCGCTGAGGGTGGAAACAAGAGGGGATTGTAAAGCTCTGCCCCCGACCAATCACAGCGCGTCTGCGCCTTTTGCTTGTCTGCTGTCAGTCAAAGGTTTTAATTACCCCCAGAGTAAAACACAGGAGCCTGTTTACCCCCCTCCACTGCTGTCCTGCCGTGCGCTTCCATTTTCGGTGCTGTTGATGCTTAGAGGGAGAAAATTAATACGTGGTTTTAAAGGTTTTATAAATCATACTACTCATTTATTTCAAAGCCCTCTTCTTGTCACAATTACAGCTGCGAGTCTTTTGCAGGATGCACCGGCTTCGCACGTTTAGAAACTATTCCCAGTTCTCGAAGATTGTTCGACCTCAGTCAGACTGGAAGGAGAGCATCTCAAACAGCAGGTTTTAGGTCCTACTGTAGACTCCCAGTTGGTTTTGACTCTGGACTGGACTTTGACTATACCACTCCAATACATTAATTCAGCCCTGTCTGACCAGAAAATTCAAGGAAATTTCAAAACATATTAAATGACATAAAAATACATAGACAATGTAAGAAATGTTAGAAATGAAAAAAAAAAGAGAAAGAAATCATAACTCACACTGGGGGGGTCATCTACGGCAGTGATTTTTTTATTTATTTTTTTTGTGTGTGTTTTGTTCCGTTTATCTGACCATCATCAGCTCTGAGGAACACCAGCTCTCCATGATGCTGCTGCCTTCTTGTCTCAAGGTGGGGATGATGTGTTCAGGGGTCAGTCTAGTGTTTGCTTCCAACCACAGGTGACCTGGTCACCTTGGAACACTTTAGCTGTGCCTTAAACTTCTCATCATTTCTTTTCTACCACAGTTTTATTTTTTCAGCTCTTACATAAAGTCTAAGGACACGACGAAAGGTTTTTCCAACTAGGGGTTCCAATCATACTTCCAGACTGTGACATAAAGGTTCTGCATGGCTCAGGACTTTTGTTTGTATTTAAAAATTGAAAAAAAAGAGTTATTAATTGGGTTGAAATATTTATTGCGTTAAAGTCGTTGTAACTAGAAATGAACAAATTAAAGTCCCAGCACCTATTTAACAAGTTGTATATACACTAGGACCTGCAGAAAAAGCAAACTGTGAAGAAATGGATGGATGGATGGATGGATGGATGGATGGATGGATGGATGGATGGATGGATGGATGGATGGATGGATGGATGGATGGATGGATAGTTTTTTCCATATTATTCTAAACCCGTCTAGATAGTGAAGAACTCTGACATTTCCTCACATTACAATCAGAAACATCAAAGTATTTTATTGGGGTTTTGTGTAACAGACCACCGCAAAGTGACTGTGACGATATCGCTGTCAGAACCTTGGTCTGTTCTGTGTTCATGGTTGGGATTATTTCTTGTCTGTGTTTGCCTTTGTTGTTTATTTTGATCAGATCAGCCTTATGTCTGTTCCACTTTAGTTCAGTCTGCTTTAGTCATTTTAGTTCGACTCTGTTTAGCTTTTTGTCCTCGTTGGATTTGATTTCTGTTTACTCTACCTCACTCGCCCATGTGTGCCAGGCTCTTTCTCTCCTGCTCTCTTTCCTCATAACTGCAGCCTGTTCGTTAATCAGCCCGGTCTGCTGCTGCAGCGCTCTCTCTCTCTCTCTCTCTCTCTCTCTCTCTCTCTCTCTCTCTCTCCTGGAACTTTCCAGTAGTGTGAATACTTCTGAAAGCAACTGTAGATAACTTTTCATCTACGTGTTGCTGCTGCATTTCAGATGGGAATGACGTAGAGTGAGTCGCCAATCTTCTTTAGTTGACCTTTAGTCATGCAGGTTGCCTCATTGTACAAGATCCAAGATCTCATTTACATCAGACACCTGATTCTGAAGAGAGTTCACCATTTCACAGAAGACTTGCTGTGGAAATTGCTAGCTGCTGCTGCTAGTTTGCAGGAGCTAAGCGTGGCAGTCACAGGGCAGGACTGTTCTGTAACGCAGAAGCTCGGTTTGGGGGAGCGTTGCACAGCTGAATGGTTGCCACGGGAGATAAAAGAATTTCTCAAACATAAAAGAAACAAAACAAACACTCCGATGTTTTTTTTTTTTTTTAATGAGGGAATAGCACTTTAACATGATGTAGTTATAGCTAAAAAACAAAACAAAACGTGGATTTAACCTAATACTGCCACTTTAAATAACTTTCAAACAAAGCCTTGAAAGCACTAATTGAGGCCTCACTCACACCATGAACAATATGTGCTGTTCTTCTGGTTTCTAAGTTCTTAGTCATATCTTACACAGTTCTCAACAAGAGGCAGTAAAACTGTTTGCGAGCAACTCACATCTAAGTGTTTCTGTAATTACCCAAATGAAACCCTGCTGACGAAAGACAATTTGCCGAGGCCCCCAGAGAGATCATGTCAGTCTTTCTTCGCTGTGCGACAAACCATTAATGTGAAATTCCTCCAATTAGAAAAGAGCAAACTTTATAATTCGAGGTGTTCCTAACTATCCCTTGATAATGATGCAAATTTCTCCACTTAACTCCACACTCTGAAGCAGCTGGAAGGCAACGCTTTAGCCCATCTTGTTTATCAGATAAATGTGTTTTCTAGCTGACTCCTCTGCAGAGACACCACTCACCTAGACAATCTTTTCCTTCTTTTTCTTTTCCTACATCGTTAACTGCAGCCAGCAGAAAATACTCTGGAGCGAGACGTGGAATGCTTAACGCATCGCGGTGCGTGGAGGGAAGGTGACAGATGGCGCTGTAATCAGTTAGTGACTGTAATGTGCTGCTGAGTGCAACAGTTGGAGTGAAGTTCGTAAATGTCAGAGGAACGCCGTAAATCACCGATAAGCTATAATCACATCAGATCCAAAAATATAACCTGGCGACGCTCATCAGCTAAATGAGAAAATTACTTAGAGCTCTGAGCAAAAATCTGCATACCAAAGTGATGATATGATAAAAAGAAAAAAAAACAACAAAAAAACAAAAAGAGAGGACCAAGTCATCAATTAACATATCAAAATAACAGTGATGTTTTAACAAGGATGCTTGTGTTTTTGGAAACGCTACACACACCGCCTAATGGGCTGATGGCACTCAACAACTGTTTGTGCATCTGGTTGCTAAAGCAAAGAAGACGAAGAAAAAAACGTGTAGAACAGAGTTTTTTTTTTCTTCTTTTTCTCCCTTCAGACAAGAACCTGGCTTCGCTCAGCTGTAAGAGGAAGCGTCCTATCTGGTTGAGAGGCTCTCCCACCAGGAAAGAGTTCAGCCAAAAGACCCACGGAGCCAAATAAATAGGAGGAGGAACGCGAAGTGGGAGAAAAATGGATTTTGCAAGCAAAAGCAGATGAGTATCGGAGCGTGCATGTCACTACAACATTCAGCCTCTAAACCCCGGTGCCTTAAAAGCTTATGGCGAACAATAGGGAGACTAAATATTAACACTGTTGGGCCCCTGGGAGGACAGATTCCTGCATGGCCCACCAAGGGGTCGGGTCAGCCATCGGGATGTTCGAACTATGCACTGCTCAAAAAAATAAAGGGAACACTCAAATAACACATCCTAGATCTGAATGAATGAAATATTCTCATTGAATACTT
>NW_015113350.1:175273-178021 GCF_001443285.1 Poecilia latipinna
CGCCGGACTTGCGTTTCTTTCATTTTTACCTCAGAGTGGCCCACTTTCTCCTAGTCCTATCTCGATTTGATGCAGCACAGGCTGCCATATTTTCCGATGCCCTCTGCCTCCCACGTTTTTTTTTCAGCCGCTACAACTGCTTAATTTGTTAACATGTTGTAACGTGTTTTTCTGAGCCGCACTTAAAGGGAACATGAGCGCTAAGGCCCTCGCGCCGTTTTCCACCTGTGCTGCAGAGAAGGAGGCCTGCTGCTGCTGTGCTGCTGCTACTCAGGTGTGTGTTAGAAACACGGCAGGAAACCAGCAAACCGCAAAGAACTTCACACAGTTTCCCCCCCCCCAAGCTAACCGAATGAGTTGAGTAAAGCTGTTGGTGCAGGTACAGTTAGCCAGAAGATGACTCGCTATCAATATATCACGTAGAGCTTGTTAACAAACGGTCTACTAATTTTGCTTTTATCTATGTTCAAAATTGGATAGTACTGGTAACATTTACTTTGCTAATGTTTCTTTATCACAGTAAAAATGCCAGTGTTGAATTAACACCCAAAAGTGTCTATACGAGTCCAAGTCAGCAGGTGTTAAAGTAACACTTTTGAAAGTGTTAAAAGATTGACGCCCATTTTTTTGTTAAATTAACATTGGTCAATAATACTGAAATGTGTTTAAGAAAAGTTAAACTTTCCATTTCTGTGTATCGTTTTGAATATTTTCCACTGGATTTGATTGATGTTGACACTTTGTGGGGTCAGTTATTTACTTTTTTAACACCACATTATGTTTTGTGATCAACACTCTACTGGTGTTACTTTTAATATATTTTAACACCAGCACCGTTGTAAATGCTAATGTGACACTCTGTATTGTTGAATTTAACACCAGCTGACTTGGACACATATAGACACTTTTGGGTGTTAATTCAACACTGGCAAAATCCATGGGCATTTCTGATTCAACCCTCCAGACGAGGTCAGTTCAATACCTCCTGTACTAAAGGGAGATATGAGCGGCCACCCAATGTGTAAAAGGAAGGAATAAAGAGGAGTGTGTTAAATTAGCCAACATACCATAAGAAAAGAAGAAAGAGATGGGTGGGACTGAAAAACGTTGGGAGAAAACAAAGAAAAAGTTAGTGCAGGGCGCAGCAAATGTGCAGAATTAGCAGATACTTTCCGTGATGGTTGGTAATGATGACCAATCAGCAGGACTACAGCAGGCTGTCAGTATGACATGACTCTGTCATCCTGTCTCAGGCTTGGTATGTACTGTGTTTGTGTGTTCAGGGCACACAGAACGTTAAAGGTAGCTGAGCAGCAGTGTTAGACCATATATGCGTAAATAATTAATCTGCCTGATCAATTAAAGTGAATCCATGTGGCTGGTGAGAAAGAAGGCCTGCATGTCCCTTATCACAAACAGAAACATTTTAGGAGACAGTCTGTTTTCAATGCAGAAAAGACAATATATGTGTCATGATCGTGTTTCTGTGTGTTTATTTTTGGAGTTTTTTGTGTTCAGTTTCCTTCCTGTGAGTCTGAGTCTTCCCCGTTGATTGTTTCCCAGGTGTGTCTCCTTCCCTTGATTACCCCTGTGTGTATTTAGTCCCACCTGTTGTCTCTGTCTCTTGTCGGGTCCTTGTCTAATGTCTGTTCGTCTGCCGGCACAGTTGAACTGTGAAGTCCTGTGCCGGCATTAGCTCGTCATGTCAGTCTTTGTTTTGTACAGTTGCTACCGGTGTTGAGCGCTAGCTTTATTCTCTGCCGTGCTGCCTGTATTGGACTGTTACAAGCATCATTATTATTAAACATCATCATCTTCACCATACCTGGGTCTCAGCGTCAATCCTCACCACCACCAAACCACACCTTATGACAATCTGAATACACAGACTAGACAAGTGTTTTTTTTCATTAATAGACAATATTGCTTTTTTTTTTTAAAATAAATAAAAAAAAAACAGTAAAAAAAAAAATTATATATATATATATATAATCTGCTTTTCTTAAGTTGATTGTTTTTGGGGTACAACATGATAAATTCTGAGCAAAAGAGCAATAAAGTTGATCATTGTTGCTGTTGAATAGCTGGCAGAGAGGAAGAGGAGGATGAAGGAGGAGTGGGTGCAATAAAGAGCCAGGTGGAGGTACCGTGTGTATTATTGTCTCTTTCTTTCAGATTACGTTAACCTCTTAGGAGCAAAAGATTGTGGTTTTTTTGAACATTTGAAGAAAGTCTAAAAAATTATTAATTTCCATTCTAACACATTTAATTGTGTCTCCTGACAGATCTGTGGTTGAATTTTAACCTGATTGAATGTTCTGCATCCTCAGCTGATGGGTCTGCATCGCTTTGGGAGTTCCTTTTTTTCCCTAATATTTGATTTTTTTATATAAGTTCCTTGATTAATAAACCGTTGCTGACTGATTTTTACTTTTAATTTTGTCATCAAATACACAAACACATTAGTTTTAATTGTTTAAAAAATGTGTTTTTTATACCGCAAATGAAGCTGTATTTTTTAAATTTATGGCTCGGATAAAAGACCTTTTTAAACTAAGACCTGGGCTGAATTTCACTGCCCCCAGTCTGTTCTTCAGCAGGAGTTTGACTTTTCACTAGACGTTACATATGTGTTTCTATTACCTGAGTGAAGTTGGCCCGCCCACCATCTTCAAATCAGACAAAATTGGTGTCAAACGTTTGTGCTACGTTTGACCAAAAAATTTTGCTGCACAAACGGAGTCGAGT
>NW_015113350.1:181867-187046 GCF_001443285.1 Poecilia latipinna
GACCCAATTTATTTCAAAGGTACATGCAAGGATGTTCAGAGGATCAGGGCAACTGACAAAAAAAAAGAAGAATTCTGACTTCTTTCTCAGAAGTCAGAATTTTGAAGGGGGGAAAATCAGAATTTTGAAAAACAAGGTCAGAATTCAGAGGGAAAAAAAGTCAATTCTGAGAAAAAATAATTATTTTTTAGTGGCCCTCATTCTCTTCCATATGTTAGAGATGAAGCACCTGCTGTGAAAAAGCACTGTATAAGCAATCAACATTCATCAGAGCCTGACTTCTCAAAAGAACTCTTAAAATATATCAGGAAAAACAACATGATGGAAGAAAAAATCTTGAGTTCATGTTAACGTAAAAAAATCAACATCGTTTAGCATCTGTATTTTTCTCTGATGCTACAGCTAAGAGAACACTGGCAACCTATATAAGGCCGTCTGAGATCAGTTTATTGAGGAACAGACTGTCCTAATCTGCTTCTTTCTGGACTTGACTCAACTTTCCGTGATCAGACTCTGACCGAGGTTGTCATGGAAAAATTATAATTGCTGCATCATGGCTGATGGGCTACATTCCAGGATACAAGTGTGTGATTCTCAGCCCCGAAATTGTCTCATCAATCTTGTTTATTGTTTTCAGTTGTTGTTTCAGTGTTGCTCATGACAAATTGCATCTCCAGATCCTTTACCAGCTCTGTGTTAATTGAGAAAACAATGAAGCATTGAGAACATTTAAACAAGCAAAAGCACTAAAACTACATACCAAATTTTAAAGGTTGATTTCTCGCTTCGTTGGCTTCTAAATCTTCATGTGTCAGACTGAATTCGGTAATTCTTTGTTTGATGTAGAGTTTTGGTAACAGAACATGTGATGTAAAGCATTCCATTTTGTTTAGGGACACGGTTGCATCGTCGTCATGAAAGTTATTAAAAAGTTAATTTATCACTACAGGATTTGAAGAGAGAGAGAGGAAAAGAAAGCCTTTCCACCTTTTCTGGAGCAACTTTTTTAGAGATTTTTTTTAGTTTTATGTCAGGTTTTAATATTCCTTTATAAAAAAAAAAACATACCTGGATTGTTGCTTTAATTCCTCCATGCATGTTTGAGGAATTCTTCAATCTCCCGTGGCAACCATTCAGGGTTACTAAGCGCTTGATCTTACCAAGAGCTGCCTTTTCCATACAGCTCCCTCACTCAGCTCCTTCAGACTAGCCAGCAGCAAATAGCAAACAGATGGTGGAACTGTTCTTCTGAGCTCATTGTAGGAGACTTCTCAGTCCAGTGCTCTTAAAAACGGTTGTAAGCAGCAGAATGGAGAAGCATTGTTGTGATGACACGTGCTGAAGGCAGAGTGTCGGAAAGAATAGGAGCTTCTTAAAAAGACAGACGTCCAATTTCAAGGCATCACGTTGAAAAGTCAAATTTGATATGTGCAGTACTTTTACAACAACCAAAGGTAACTTGATCTAAAAAATGATGTTCTTTGACTTACAAAATAGCAGCCCTTTAAAAAATGCTTTCGTTAGAAATGTGGACTGTAAAAGCTGACATTTGCGTTGTAGATGTTGGTGCTGCTGCAACATGTGTTGTGTTGAGGTGATATTTTAGTCTTTAGTAGCTCCGTTGACAGGCCCACTCCTATCTGGAAAGTACATAACAGCACTCCTTTAAAGTCAGATTTGACTCCAAGTGATTTTTGTGACAATTATGCAAGATTTCAGTCTTACTCATTAGATTAATTTTTTATCCATATCGTCCTAACTTTAGAGGGCTGGTGTCCATCTCCAACAGTCATTGGGTGAGAGTCGGTGAGACAAGATAATCTTAATCCAATGGGACCAGTTCCCAGTCCCATTGGATTAAGATTATCTTGTCATTTTAAAATACACACACACATATTTATAATGCTGTGGAAAAATTCTTGCAATAAATCTATTTGTTTTTATATAGTCTGCCTCATTGAAGCTGTAAATGTAGAGAAAAATTAAAATGAAGATGTTTTCAGATGCGTAACCTTTGTTTTTAAAAATGTTTTTTGTGGAAAACTGAATGAGTAATCATCAGGGATTAAAAATTTTCCGTTGAATGTGTATATGTTCCGCTATGTGTGCGACTCAGGAGATCTCAAACTTCATTGCATGGAAAGCTATCAGGCCACAATAATCAAAATAGCCACTCCGGCTCCACAGAGCCTTGGAAAACCATTGTCATTCAGCTCAGCTCCCCACAGCAACCACAAGAGTAACCTGAAACTGGACAAGGCAGGAAGAAAACAATACATCAGTTTTGCGGAGAATGACTGCACAATTCTGTTGATGTTCCATGTTTTCTGGGCTCAGATTAAATCACCCTAAAACCTGAGTTTTGGCTGTTTTAGGAAGAAAATTTCAAAAGTAAAAAGAGATGTTCAACACGATGAAAAATCCTGCAAAAACAAAGAGCTATATCTGCATTTCCATTAGCCATAAAATTACGCAAATTGAAATTCTGAATATAAATTTGCCTAATGGAAACATGGCAATTTAGAAAAAGCTCATGTTTTTTGCTAAACAGTTTTTGCACAACGATGTTGTGGTTTTTCAGCCGTATTGAATGCCTGTACTCCGTTGAGTGGAGTACCCTCAGCAGGTTATGTTGTACAGAGAATTGGTGGAGTGGACGTTTAATTAATAAACCTGTTTTAAGAGTTTACAGCTGGATTTAGCTGGAAAATTGTCCCTGGTTGATGTTTCTATAAATAATAATTAGCAACAGATGCCTGCCTGTTAGCATTGCTACAGACTGGTTCCAGGTCTGATCCACCTGCAGCCACAACCTCCATTACCAGAAAGGGCTTTTAGTGTATGTTATCTCCTATATGGCAAGGAAAAGAGATCCAGTGCTATGATAAGCATATATATTTTTGGCGTAGTAAATTACTAACAACTTAACAAGCTAGTCGTCTTTTTGTGCAGACTGATGTGTGAAAGGACATCTCAGAGAGGATGAAGTACAGTTCACTCTTAGTGCGGTGGCATAGTTCCAAACGGACTTGACTGAAGTTTATTTTTACATGCTCAATGAAACTTTTCCATCCTGTTATTTCCAGCAGATGAGTAGCAATCTTCCTTTAAGGGCCTGTTTAACAGCTTTCCACTGAGCAAGAAGGAACCTGTAACATCCGACTCATTCAAGCTCACACCAGATGCTTGGGCTCTGCCCAATTCTGTTCTATTCACAGAGTTGTGTGCTGGTGTACTGCTTTGTTTCCTCATTTTTCTTCTTTTCCAGGGTGAGGCTGGCAGGTGCTGCTCCCAGCTGATGCCCATCAAGCCCCATCAAGGAGCATTATTTAGAAGGGTGGCTCTTTCCTAAGGCACCAGAGTGTCCGTTCATCCCCAAAGGATCACTCCTGGTTTCCTGGACTTTGTTCATTGGCTAAAGCTATGTTTGTCTGATTTTTTTTTTTTGTTTTTTGCCTGTATCTGATCTTTTCATGACAGTCTAAACAACATAGATTGGATTTTTACAAATGCAACCAAGGCCATTTGGATATGCGATCCTAAATTCAATATGATCTTTTAAATGTGACCACAGTTTGTGTGGCCAGATCACATCTACCCAGCATGAAAATCATTGATCCTCGACAAACGTCACTATCCTGCATCCTGAGATGCGGAAGCGGGAGGGACACTTTTAGGTGATCTTTCGTTCACACAGGAGATCTCATACAAGTCGCAAATATTTTGGAATTGAGCGTTAGATTCCTTGTCACTCTTCTCTACTGCTACTTCACCAGATAATGTCTGCCTGTGGTTTCTGTTCAGCGGTGACCTTTCAACCCCCTTCATCTGCTCCAGTAGAAAATCAGCGAACGTACATCACCATCAACCAGCCAACCTCAACACCTGCAGATACACTTCCTTCCTTCCCGGATCTCCTCCTCTTCACTTACAGAAAGATCTCCCTCACCTTATTGCTCCTCAAACATTCTGCTCTCCCCTTATCTGCAATTATTAATGACTCGCATTTCTTCCAGTGCAGATCCTGTTCAGGTCTCCTCCCCCACAGCTGACAATCTCCAGATTCACTTTTTCTGTTCAACAAACTCTGGGTGTCTGTAACCGTTGCCTGCGAGATAGGCTAACTTCCCAACGTGACAAATACATGACGTCGACCTGACACAAAGCAGGGTTTTCTTTTTTCTTTTTGGTTAACATTAACATGCATAAACATTACAATTAATGAGCCCTAGTGACAGCAAAAAGCAAATGTCCTCCACTCTCCCAATAACGGAGCCATTTATCACACGATCGATTGCATTCCCTCCTTCACCTCGAAGGAAAGGCTTTAAATGTAATGTGGCCAATAAACAAACCCAGCTGCACGGCCTCCCTTCAACTCGCACAAACTCTGCAGCTACCAGCACTCTGTTTCCTACCCAAACACTTGAACGTGTGGGGCCTTTTTTTTCCTTCCTCATTCTCGCTCCCACCTAAGAAATGTAAAACTGCCCATACTGCAACCACAGAACAGCCAACAGCTTTTCAAATACAAAAACAATCCTGCGTCATTTCTGCAATGCTCCAGCTCACAACAGGCAAACAATTCAAGGAAAACTATCAGAATGTAAGTAACATGATCCAAATATGTCAATTTGGATCAAACTGGACAAAGCATACGTCCACTTCACGCAGCATTTGAGCAAGGGCTCATGTTGACCTCAAGGTATTTGCCGTGTGTTTAGTGAGTGCTTACGGTGTTGCATTTCATTATTAGCTGCTGCCCATAGCTCAAGGGAAATGAACCAAATGCACTATTGTCTAAGGACAACCAAATAGGAATCCTTCCAGCTTCATTTCTGCTTTGTTTTCGCAACTGACCCCAGAGTAGCTTTACCAGGAACTCACTGCAGTTAATCAGGAAAGCATGCTGACCCGAGTTCATCAGTTGTTCACAACTGGACGTTTTCTCCACCACTTTAACATTTGTCTTTATGATACTTACTTCACATCAATCAATCAATCAATCAATCTTTATAGCACATTTCAGCAGCAAGGCATTTCAAAGTGCTTTACATAATTAAAATAAAAACAGCATGTGACATTGATTAAACAGTGAGAAATAGAGACATTTTGAAAAAGATTTAACAAGATAAAAATATTAGACAGTCTGACAGAGAAATAAAGAAATTAATAGCTA
>NW_015113350.1:191193-218296 GCF_001443285.1 Poecilia latipinna
CTATAATGAGCTCAGCTGATACACAGTTCCACCAGGCGTTTGCTAATTGCTGCTTGCTAGTCTGCAGGAACTGAATGGAGGAGTCACCGGGGGATCGCTGCTCTGAGAGGCGGAAGCTTGGTTACTGCAGCTCTGAGGAGGAGCTTCATCCTTGAAGGTGGAGCTCTTTCCCAGTCAGCGTTTTGTACTGCTGAATGGTTGCCTTGGGAGATTAAAAGATTTCTCAAACATGCATCAAAACAACACGTCAGGTACGTATTTGAAGAGGGAATAACATTATAACATGATGTAAATCTCCAAAAAGTTTATTGTACATAGTACTGCCCCTTTAATAACTAATAATTCTACTAATACCAGTCTAAACAGTTGGCAGAACAGTTGTTGGCAATCTATACAGAGCTTGTGTTGTACTATATCCCTTCATTTAGAAGGGAAAGAAAGAAAAAAATAGGGCGGTGTGGAGGGAAGCCAAAAGAGTGTGTGGCCTGGGCATCATCTGCTTGCTTTCTGAATGGACAGCTGTTCTGTCTGACCACACTAAGAAAGGTTATCAGAGCTTGCTGGATGCTTTGAAAGAACCCGCAAGAGAGCATCTCATCTCTTCAAGTTCGATATGAGTCAAAACTTCCCTCAGCCAATTTTTATGTGAGGGAGCGTGTTTCCATTTAAAACAGAATGAGACGCCTGGCTAAAAGGGTTGTAAAGACAAGTACTCTGCCTTTTATTGATGGGAGCTTAGAAAATTCAGAAGATGTGGCACCAAGCAGAGCTGAGCAAGGGTTAGCACCCACGTAGGAGCGCTCCATACTTGGCTCCAAGAATTAGAGAGGTTTGGACACGACCAAAACATGTGGGTGTAGTTGCCTGGAGATGCCTGGAGATTGTTGACATCTGTTGCAACAGTCAATGATGCTTGGCTCATTTTTGTTTTTGCCAGCCCAGCAGTGGTGTTGTGTACTTTAAACAGAACCTTATAATATAATAAACCCTCCTTTGAAAATATAGAGTATGAATGCACTTGCACAAAATATGCCAGTGACATTTAGTGAGGAACTGACTTCTCCAGAATTGCATGTACAAATCCAAAATTCAATATAAAAGTTTATATTTCAAATTGGTCCTGAACTGATTAAAGCCTTTAATGATGCCTTAATCAATTTCATACAATTTGAAATGATTGATGCACATCACTCCACTGAATGGGGGTAACTGAGGACAAATTGTTGTTCTGTCTGATTTTCCCCTTTTCTTTTCTTGTCTACTGCTGAGTTTCTGTTTTTCAGTCTTGCAGGGGTTTAGCAATATGAGAAGGTCTTTGATCAATTGCCTTATAGTGGCTTAACAGTCAAAGAGTTGCTCTAAGCTCACCAACAGTACATAGCTGCTTGTTCCTCAGATATGGCACTTCTGCTCTGTCTGCCGTGTTGATTTTCACTTGCCCCAGCAGAAACAATTCTGCCAAGATGTCTCAAGATATCTACCAACAGTAGATATCTGTGACTTTTTTGGTTTGAAAAAGTCACATTTTCTTGGTTTGAGCTTAATTCCATGGTTTCTGAGGGATTGCAACAGCTTCCTGACATGCTCAGCATGGCCCCCAAAAGTCCTGTTGAACATATATCATCCTGTAATCCTTCCAGGCATTGCTGCATGCATTGCTTGAATGCAGCAGGTGCATTCATAAGGCAGAATGGTATACCAATCCATTTGTAAAGGCCCCAGGAGGTCACAAAGGTGGTCAGATGTCTTTTCTCTTTGGACACAAACCTCTGATGGTGTGCCTTACCCTGGTCCAGTAGCAAGAAGATAGTGTTTCCCCCCCAGGATCTCCATCATATCCTGCAGCTGGGGTATGGGGTGTCTATCTGGGTGTTTTGCAGTTCAGTTCCCTGTTATTAATACATAAACGCTGCAAACCGTCTCTTTCTTACACAGACATCAGGAGACGAGCAGGAGGAAGTGGACTTTTCCATCCATCCTTCTGCTATAAATTCCTGTAAAGGTGCTTTTCCACTGGCAAGTTGCTTGCTAACCAGTTAATGTGTAGTTCAGTTCTACCCCAGTTAGTGAGCTTTTCCATTATACTGTCTGTTCCTCATTATTGTTGGCGACAGTTGTGGTCAAGTCTCCTCTGATGTTTGCAGTGAAACTCAGCAATGAAAACCTCCAGATTCTTGTTCTGAATCCTGTACACTGGCTTTGGTACAGGAGAGGTATGTCTTCAAAACTGATTCTGCGCCTTTTAACAAAATATTCATTTGTAAATCCTTCACACACTCCTAAAGAGTGAAATCGCTCAAATCTATGTTGTTTTGCTGTAATAGGGTTAGGGTTACTAAACCTAATCCTAAATTTGCTGTATTTTGCTCATATTGCTAACATTAACACCCACAAGGACACTGATTTTTCTCTTTGTATCCACTGAACAATCCGTCTCTTGTTTTCATCCAGAAGAGGAAGGTTAACAGGAGGGTCTCACTGATGGGGGTCCATCCTGTGTGTGGCTCTTATTGACAGCAGTGAACAGACTCAGCCGACTGCACAGTACCAGTGATCTCCCAGATGGTAAAATGTCTTGGTTGGTAAGATTTTGTACACTAACATTAATTTTGGAAATTGAACTTTCTTTCACTGAAATCAATGTGCCACAAAACTCGAGGCCATCTGGCCACTGTAGATTTTAACATAACTCAAAAATCAGTGTATTTAGTGTAGCAATTACACCCTACATTCAGTAAACACTGAACTCCATCGAGGCACAGTCACAGTCATTCCCATTTGTTGTTTTCACATTGTACTCCTGTGTTAGTCCCTCACAAACCCCTTGTATAAAGGCCAGGGCCTTGCTGTTTCTGCTAAGAGCTGAAAAAGCTAATTTCACTTCTCTCAGAAATTTCTCTTTTCCACCTGAGTTAGTCGCATTGTTCATACGTTCCAAAACCAAGTGCTCGATAATGTTAAACCCAATAATTAGACACTGCTGCTGGTTACCTTTAAGCACTAAAACAGTTATGAGTAACTCTGAATCATTGGTTGTATGCTTAAATGATACCTCAACCCGCCCCACATACGGCATTGCTGTAGCACGATGGAGGGCTTCGTTCGGGCCAGTAAGCTCCCACATTGTTCAGTGGCACCTCAGGGAAGTTTGTGTCATTCCATGACTCATATGTGGTGCAAACCTGTGAACCAGAGTCCCAAAGTGCTTCAAACCTGTGTTGCCTAAAGAGGAAATTAGTCTAATTAGACAGACTAATTGGCTGACACAAAGTGTTTTGTCTTTTTCACAGATTTTCCTGTTGTCATGGAAAAAATTGCTTTAACAAGAGTCTGGATGAGAAGAAAATAAGAAATTTATTAAAAACTTACAAGCTGAGAACAGAAATACAGAGTCAAAGGGGTCTCTCAGGTCTGCTCTGACCAACAGTAGATCTGGCTTCCTTTTATAGGTTCTGGTCAGAGAAGAGAGACTTGACTGGACAATAGGTGTGAATCCCTAATTGTTATGTACCAGGGATTCTGTGGAGCCCAACCCAGATGGTTGTCTATTGAAAGGAATGGGGATTGTTACTTAATGCATGAAATGCAGTCTCAATTCTGGCCGGGGAAGTATCACCCAGATTGTCTCCTGGATCACAGACATTCCCTGCTGTTACATGACACTGTGGAAGTCTATAGGAGAGCAGGAGATCAATCTCATGACGAGATCATGCAGGCACAATATAAAGCACAAACGGGGTGAGGGGCGCATTCTAAAATTTTCCATTACAGTGTTGACTGGTCTCTCAGAGAACTTCTTACCCTATCATACCCCTATGAGTACTACCAGAGGTCCAGGGCTTACTTGTGGTTTTACATATGGACCAATGTTCCCCCTGGTAGTTTTAAGAGCAGTAAAAGGCACCTTTACACACTGAACAACATTTTAAACTGTGATTTTTACTTTGCATAGTACAACCATAACAACACTGGAACCTGTCAGTATCACTGTTCACACCATATCCTGTTGGAGTGACCCCTTCTAATTTAACTGGCTAATCATTGGTTTCATTGGCCTCTGTGCTTTACAGCCTGCCCTAAAATTGTCATTGCTCCCACATCTGAAACAGTGCTGGCAGAAATCATCACTTGTCTGAATACAAGAATAACACTTTGGTTGCAGGCGGGGCATATAGTACCACCGAGGTGCAAGGCGATGCTGGAAATGTGCAGTACCTCTCTTTGGTGCCAGTCTAGGCATTGGATAGTAACTCTGAAGAACTGCGTGGGGGCATTGAGGATAGTAGTGGTTGGGCAGATGGGTCAAGCTGGTACGATGATTGAGGCGTGGACCACTACCCAGTCTGCACTGGATAATGGTCCTCAGGTCCTCTGCTGGTATGCTCCTGTCATGGAAGTAGACTTTTGCATGGTCTCTTGATTTGCAACACCTCAGCTCACAGGTCTTTTAAAAGCCCCGTCTCAGACCTCATCTCTCTAATGTCGGACAGTAGATCAGGTGGCCAGCAATGTGCTGGTAAAAGTCTGGTCAGGTTTTTTGTTAGCGGGTACTGAAGAGTCACTGGGGTGGAGGGTTAGGGGGAAAGAGTTTATTCTGTCCCCTCCAGGGAACAGGAGGTGCACGGTCCTTCCACCTCACCGTTCCATCATTCCATCTTTCCTTACGTCGTCTTCCGTACCGTACTTCTTCCCAGTCATGTCTCCACATTTTTTTGTCTGATTTTGTTTCTTTCTCACCCAATAGGCTTTATTACTTAGTCAATATTTATCTATAAAAATAGTGTTTTATGTATAATCTGTATATGTATTTTTCTTATTTATTAATTGCTATGTTTCTTTTTTAGGTTTTGTTTTTGTAATTTTTTTAGTTTTTTTTGGTTTTTAAGGGTTTTTTTAGAAAAAATAAAATATAAATGAACTAAAAATGTTTTAACTTAAATGAAAGAAAGTATGAAATAAATGAATGAAGTGAATGAAATAAATGCTTTTTTAAATGAAAGGGAAGTGTGCCTTATCGCGACGTTTCGACAGTATTCTGTCTTCCTCAGGCTAAAGGCACACAATAGTACTGTAATTGTTTGTGTTTTATCTTCAACACTGTGGCTTCACTGCTGTGGCTCACAAGAGAGTGAGGTGTTTGTTGCCCCTTATATAATCTCCTCCTACCTTAGGCTCCTCCCTCAACGTTGAGCTTCGTGTAACCATGTTATATTCAGTTAGTTGTAATTCTTTACCTTTTGTATATATTTTTCTTAACAAAATTGAATATTTATGAAGGACTTTATTTAATGAAATAAAAAATGAAATAAATAATGAAATAAAAAGATTTTTAATGTAAAAAGTTATTAATGAAAATAAAGAGGTTGGGTTAGACTTAGACAAAAAAAATGATAAGGTAGCAAAAGTTTGGGGTTAAGAATAGAGGAAAACAGGGAGAGGTTAGGTTTAGAAAAAAGATATTGGGTAGGGGTTGGCTCGATTAAGACTTTGTGATGTTTTACAGACCTTGTTTGTGTCTGTGTAGTTTGTCTTTGTTCTGTTTGTATCGCCCTCTCTCTGTTCATGTTCCTCAGTTGTGGGGCTGATACCGTCTCAATGTCTGTGTCTTCAATGTTTTTTTGTCGTGAATGTGTGGTTACAGTTTCTGTCTGTTCTACAGAATCTGTGCGTCTTTTAGGAAGGTCCCTTGCTGTGATCAAGGCTTCTGCGTAATCGATGGAGTCTTGGTTGATGCGGGTGAGGTTCTTCCTTGCCCACTTAGTCGCAATCTCAAAGGCGACTCTCCAGTCCTCTGGAAGATCCTGTTTGAGATCTGTCAGGATGTCCTCTAAAATGTCCTCATAATGATTTTCCAGAATCATCAGGGTTGTGTATCCCTAATTTTTTGCATTACCAGTTATCATTTCCATGGTTTCTTTTCTCGGAAAAGCTGGTTTGATCATAGAAGCAAGTGTTTTGACCATTTTGGAGATCATCACGGGGTTTTCTTTTTCCGGTCGTGGAGCTACACTCTGCAAATGATGCACTGTTTTTATAAGAGCATGTAACTTCCTGATTGTTTTTCCAAACCTTTCGTCAGGTTTTTTGTAACTTCCTCGCTCTCTTTCTCTGTTGTTCTGTCTCTGAAAAAATCTTTGAGGTCTGCTGTCATAGCTTTCCCCACGAACTACTGCATCGTATGTTCTGGGTTGATTTGAACCAGAATAGGTGTTGTGGGAACGTGGGGGTGGAGGCACAGGCTGGTTAGGAGGAAAGGGTTTATTCTGTCCCCTCCAGGGAACAGGAGGTGCACGGTCCTTCCACCTCACCGTTCCATCATTCCATCTTTCCTTACGCCGTCTTCCGTACCGTACTTCTTCCCAGTCATGTCTCCACATTTTTTTGTCTGATTTTGTTTCTTTCTCACCCAATAGGCTTTAGGTAAGGGTTAGGGTTAGGGTAGACTATTTTTTCTTTTCTTGTCATTACTTTTCATTTAAGCATGCTATACTCACTTTCTCCAGCAAAATCACATTAGATGTAGTGTGCTGGAGAAGGTAGGACTGCATGTCAGTGTTTACATTGTCAATGTGCAAACCTGGTGCAAAAACTGATGGTGTGCATGATCAAACTCTGAACCAAGTAGATCATATTTTAAACCTGACTCAGCCTCTTGGGATGTGAAGTAAATCTTCTGATGAAGGTTCACAGCTCAAGTTTTGTGGAGTGTCCTTAGTGCTGTGAACCCGTGATGAGAGCTTGTTTAGTGCCCCGCCCTCTTGTCATAGTGGGACTTCAGGATCCTTAATAGGGCAGAGAGTGAAAGGTCACCTTTGCCTTTCAAGTCAAGTCAAGGTTATTTGTGCAACACAATTCAGCAACAAGGCAATTCAAAGTCTTTTGCATCATAAAAACTTCATGCAGTCACCAATTACAAAACGAGCAATAAGCATTACATTTTGTCAAATGCCGTAATCAAAATCATCAAGCAAATATACATCAAATATGTTGATTAATGTTCCACTTGCTTACTAAGGCAAGTCTAAACAGCTGAGTTTTTAACTTTAATTTAAAGGATGTCAGTATTTCGGCTGTTTTGCAGTTTTCTGGAAGTTTATTCCAGATTTGTTGTGAATAGAAGCTGAATGCTGCTTCTCTATGTTTGGTTCTGGTTCTGGGGATGCAGAGCAAACCAGAACCAGAAGACCTGACTGGTTTTGAAAGTTGATGCAATGATTACAGGTCTTTAGTGAATTTGTTGCCAGGTCATTTAGTGATTACCACACACTCTGGCTAGCATCAAGGCAATAATAATGCCTTCATGATTTTGTCTTTTGTGTGTGTGTGTCTCTGTGTGTGTGTGTGCGTGCGTGTCACACACAGTTTTATCTTCTCCAGAATGCCTCTGCGAGAGTCCTTAAAAATCAAAAAGAGATCAGCATATCAGTCCAGTTCTGAGATCCTTGCACTGACTTCCTGTTGCTCAAAGAATAGAATTCAAAATTTCATTAAAGGTTTATAAAGCATTTATTAGATTTCTGATCATCTTCAACCCTATATTCTATGTACCACTGAGACCTTTAAGATTATCAGAATCAAATCATCATTCCAAGAGTTAGAACCAAACACGATGAAGCAGCTTTCAGATTTTATGCACCAACATTCTGGAATAAGCTTCCTGTTCACTGTAAGACTGCTCCCACCCTGAGTATATTTAAAACAAGGTTGAAAACCTTTTTATTTGCTGTTGCCTACTCTTAAAATTTGTCATTTTTATTTATTTAATTATTATTATTATTATTATTATTATTATTATTATTATTATTATTACTAATAATGATAATAATAATAATAATAATAATAATAATAATAATAATAATAAACCTGTTCAAACTTAATATCATTTTAATCTGTTTGATAAATTTTTTTTCTGTTTGCATGTTGTTTTTAACTTCTTTATACAAACACTTTGACTTGTTTTTGGCTGAAAGGTGCTATCCTAATAAAGTTGCCTTGCCTTGCAATTCTTCCATGAAAAAATAAAAATAAAAAACTCATAAAACATGCATTTGTTAATATACCTATATCGTTTGTAGCTAAAGTTTAAGAGTGTTGGTGGAAGGGTCAAAGAGTCATTCACTCGTGGCGCCGGAGCCGCAGAGACAGAGATGTGGGGACAAATGGAGCTAACAGTTGAGTTCCCAGCCCCTTCCACACCATGGGAAACCCAGCTGGGTGAGCATGGGTCAGATCAACCTTGTCTCCTCGGCTGACTGTCAAAATAACTTTACCTTCCCTGTGGCTTCCAGCTCTGTCAGTCAGAGCAAGGCCAGGCCGCCGAGGGCTGAAAAGCAATTAAGTCAAACATGAGAGAGTAGCTGCAGGAGAAATGTCCAGTCAGCATTTCGCAGCTGAGCAACGAAGATTTATTTTGTGATGAAACATGTTCATAGAAATGTGGGAAAAAAAAAAAAAAAAAACTTCTTTAAAAGAACCCTAAGACATTTTGTGTCTTTCTTTAGGTGGCCAATCCAGGAAAATCTGTCCCACTTCATGTCACTTTTTCTGCTCCAATGGTGGCTTAAAGCTTAGGGTCAGACACATACTGTGGCCCCTGACCCCTTCCGCTTCACTTCTGCTCGTCATTACTTTTGGGCATCGCGCTCCCCTCCGTCCCCCTCCAAAGATAATGTAACAATTTGTCTCCAGCTATCTGTCAGTCACTCTCTTATGAGCCTTTTCAGTGGGCGTATTTGGTTTCCTTTCCATTTGTATTTATTTATTTATCTTGGTTGGAGATGTGGGGGGTTGTCGGGCCTAAAAACAGGGAGCCTTTGTTTGGGCTCGTTTCACATGGATATAAACGAGCCTCTTACAACCACCCCCAACCCCTTCACCCTCTTTTCTTGCTGCTCCCTGCCATCCAGTCCTGCTCAAAGCCGTCAGTTTGTTCTGGGGGCTGGAGGCCGGCTGATCCCTGGGTCATTGTACGTGGTTTTACCATTACCATAAAAATAACATACTCCCTAACAAACATTCTGAAATTGTTTAAGGAAAGGCAGAAGATATACAACCTACAAATAAGCAAGTGTAAAAACTATATTAAAAAATTAGCATCTCTGTTGATTGAAACCTTAACGATGGTTATTTAATTGTCTTAGTTAAACTTTTTCTGTTTCTTTAGTGGGTCTTAATTGGTGATTCTTTGTGTTCTCTTGACATTTGCTACGCTGAAACAATAAAGAGTGTAAATAGTCTGTTGGTAATGAAGACGTGAGGCACTTATAAGCTGAAGAGCTTCAGTCTACATCTATGTAACATTTTTGAATCACATTTGAATTTGAATCTATTTGAATGCAGATGAATTGTTTGATGTATGACTGATACGTTTTTGTGATCTAGTTATAATAATCCGTTTAAGCTTAAAGCTAAACAAGTAAATGAGTGTTATGCATTTTGTAGCTCATTCTTCACCTGTCTTAACAAAACATCATTGGACCGTCTGGAGGTTGTAGAAACCCTGCTGTCAGACTTCTGAACAAATCATCAAAGTTTTCTCACTCCGATCACGGTCATGGAATCCAGTTCCATTGGTTCTCCATCCTCTTTACAACACATTTCAAGATTTAGATGTTTCCTGAAAGTGTTTGATTGGTCAATACATCACTGAGCAGTTGTGCAGTTCCACCAGCTGTTTGCTAATTGCTACTGGCCAGTCTGAAGGAGCTGAGTAAGGTTTTTGAGGGGAGGACTGCTCTGTGGGGGAGAAGCTTGGAAACTTGGAAACTGCAGCTCAGAGGAGGAGCTGTGCCTTGAAGGGCGGAGCTAGATCCACCAAGGCGTTTGCACAGCTGAATGGTTGCCATGGGAGATTAAAGGATTTCTCGAACATGCATGAAAGAATCAAGGCAACACGCCAGGGATGTTTTTGATTAGGGAATTTCATTATTACATGATATAAAGCTCCAAAGAGTTCTTTTTATAGAATACTGCCCATTTTAAATGTTTGATGATGCTCCAACTCAAATCTTTCATGTCACTCTTTCCCAAGTCAGTTCAGGTGTACCCCAAGGTTCCTTCCTGGGTCCCCTTCTTTTCATTGCTTACCTTCTTCTTGTTGGCAATATTTTCTGTAAATTCCATATCAGTTTCCGTTACTTTGCCAGTTTCACCCATCTCTCCTTATCCTGCTTTACCATACCCCACCTGTTCACCCTTCCTCCTCACTTCCTGTTTAGTGGAAATAAACTCAAACTGAACAGTGATGAAACCGTTTCTCCTCATTGACCTTTTCTCTCTCTCTGATCCCCAGCTCTGGAACTCTCTGGAAATCTCATCTCAGAACACATCTGTTCAAGCTGGCCTTTCCATTGTCATCTTTGTTTATTCGTTTTTTCCTCTTCTGCATCTGTTTTCAGTTTTAGTGCATTGTTGTATTGTTTTGTTTTGCAAAGTGTCCTTGGGTGTCTTGAGAGGTGCTAAAAAAAACAAATGTTGTTGTTGTTATGTTTATCTATAGCTTATTTTAACTTCTGACTCTTATGGAAAAGAAAACTACAAGACATCATGAACACCAAAATCAACTGTCCTATGAAACATTTTTCTTGACAATTATATTTCCCACAATACTTGCTCTAATTTTATTTTCATCATCTGTTTGTTGTTTTTATTGCTTCAGTAAATCTGTTCAATACACAAGGGTAAAAACTGCAGTTATCCAACTGAGCACTTGGTGGGGGGAAAAAGCTTTTCTGTGATTGATGCTTAAAAGGGCTCTGAACATTACGGGTCAACAATTTGGCTCAAAATGAGCATCATGGAGGGTGGTATGTTTTTGTTCTGGTATAAAGTTTTTCCAGCACCTTATTGTTTGACAATCACAGCATGAAACAACTGTTCCCATCAATGTTTTAATACGAGAGAATGAAAGGCACCGGGGAGAAACGACGCTTTAATTTCAAATTATGTGATGTCACATGGCTTTTGAGGGATAAACACGATCTGTCTTCCAGACAGCTTGCTTAGCTTTGCTAAAGTCACTCGTTGCGATTGTTATGTTTCTTATGAAGCTCATAATTACAGCAGTGTTGGGAGGGAGATTTGTGCAAAGACTGTGGTTTGCTTTGATCAGTTAAATTTGCCCCCTTTGAAAAATGGTAAGAATTTGCTCAAGCGGCTGAAGTCGGTGTATGAAGAAACAGAACTGGTAGCCGTAATATAACAGCACAAATTGATCCTTGATGGCATATCAAATGGGGCATCAAGTATATATTTATTGTATTTACTCAATGTTCCTTGTCCTAACGAATAACATCTGATTGGGGTGAAGCATTAGGGCGCTGACGGTGCAGATTTGGAGAGACATCAGAATCAGCCTCAATGGTCAGGACTGAGTGCACAAATAAGAAATTTGACTTGGGTTTCAAGCACTCAGACATAAATTGATAAACTTAAGAGAAGAGAAAATAAAATAAAGAATAAAAAAACCCACTATGTATATCTATATGTATGTACAGTCAATTTTCTATATGCAAAGAAATGAAAAACCAAGACAAGCAGGTTGAAGTTAGAAAATATGCTGATTTTGTTTGACAGCGGAGTAGATGACTGCTCAGACTGGAAGGTGTTTGTTCTGTTCATCACAGAGACTGCCTGGGGGAAGAAACTGTCTGTGGCGCCTGATTTTCACTAGCAGAGGTGTTGTACAGCGCAACATGGAGGTGAAGGTGTGAGCAGTTTGAGGTGAAGTGCTCTCACAACAGAGCACTTATAAATCCATGGGGAAACCTGAACATTACACAGAATCATCACATACGAGACATGGTTCAGGCCAGGCGTGAGCCTTCATCGCACCGCTTATCATTTAAACATTTCTTATCATGATGAAAACTTTGATTCATCTGTGTCATAATAAATTTCAATTATTCTTGTTAACATAAAAAATCCAAAACTGACAGTATGGTTGGAAATTTTATTTTTACTATTTTTCACCACTGCTTGTTCCATGAAAACATCAATAAACATTAGTAAATCTGAAGATATGATTAAATGCAGTTACTGTGTGCAGCTCAGTGACGTAAATCAGACTTTTTTTAAGTAAGTGATGTTCTGAAGAAACCTGTTGTAAATAGGAAGATTTTTTTCTAGAACAATATTTGTGTCTGTGGCAGTATGAATGCTGTGCCATGCAGTCACAGCCATACAGTTATCTAAAGAATAAGTAGTAAATAGGTTTTTTTCTCAAAACAACAAAATACAATATTGTGATAATATTTTGAGTCTGTATCGTCAAAACCTATTACAAATCAAAATTCAGTGACTGATAATAAATACTGTGACAAAGATCATGGTGTCATACGCTAATCAGCTAATTAACTCAAAACATCTGCAAAGGTTTCCTGAGCCTCTAAATGCTGAAACACAGTTTCTGATATGACTTTTTACAAAATAGAACATTTTATTGACTTGTAAATCCCCATCCTCTGAGTTTACATGAGAGTCTGGATTTTAGCTAGCAGTACTTCTTGTGAGTTTGATGTTCTGCACGCCATCGCGCTTAGATTGAAGGTAAACAAGAATGATGTCACCTAAATAACTGGAGCAGCTTTGTTGAAGTGAACACAGAGATTCTTGTTGAGCTAAAAACAGTAAACATCCCAGCATAAGGATGATCAAATGCATCCACTTCTGTAATTGTACATATTTTGTACTCGTATACAACGCCTTAACCAAATCTGCATTATTTTTATGCTTTCTTCAAGCTTGTCTTCTAGTAAAAGTTGCTGCACACAGAAACCTTTCACAGTTGCTCTGATGTGTTTGTTTATTCTCTGCAGATAACTCCAGAACAATGCAAATTGGAGCGTTGTGATGGTCTGCTTGGTCTAGCTGGTCTGCTGTCAGGCAGAAGGATGGTTTCAGCTGCAGATAAAAGAGCGGTGGCCTGACCCAGATTGATTCTAGGGTATTTTATTAGCTCCACGGTTCAATTCAGTTTATTGCTGGCAACACTGAGCACATTACAAAGATGACTAATATCCTTCTACTAATTTCTCTAATCTAATAAACCCCTTTTCCTGGTCAAAAGAGCTTTCTGTTGCTAAGAAACAAAATTATTTAGCTATTCAGATGAACTTTTAGAAAAACAAAAGCACTTTACTGATAGATAAAACCTAGATCTGTTCGGAAAACTTTGGAATCAGTGTCTAAATTTGGCTGTTATGACATTATAGTGTCCAGCTGTTTCATTTGCAGATGCTTGGGGGCCAAACCTGGTTGTCAGGAAAAGGATCACAATTCAGTTAAAGGAGACTCTTTTAGCTTGGTAAACAATTTTCTTACTCACGAAATGCAGAAAATGTCTCGTGCTCATGGTTCAGTGACTCTTAACTTCAACAAAAGAAACAAAGTGAGGCCATTTTATGACTACTTTGATGAAATGCATCTCAAGAAGGGCTAACATTCAGATCTGAGGAACCTGAAGAGGTGATTGTGTGTTAGCAAGACAAAGCTACTCCACGGTTGGGTGTCTTGTGTCCTTTTGGTCGTTGAGTCTATGGCATATTTGATTTATATGAAAAAAATATGAAAATACAGGCTTCAACTCAACAGGTATCTGTGTGTTCCATCAGCAAATTCAGAATTAAAATCAATACAGAAGTTTCAAAAGAATAGATATTTGTGTGATGCCATGTTGTACCTTTGTGTCTTGATCACGCTTTGCGCCATGACGGACGTCGGAAGTCAATGTCGGGAGTATTGAACAGTGCAACAGCAGTTATTTCTCCAAGTTGTTTTTGTCTATGAAGCCATGGGTTCAACTTGTTTAAGATAAGCTAACTAGTTTGTGGAAGTAGCATACGTGGTTGGAGTTCATACAGCAGTATTTATTAAAGCTGGAAATAGCTAGCTTAAAAATCGACCCGTACCTTCTTTGACGTGTTTGTTGATTTGATCAAATTGCCAAGTTTGCCTCATAAAGTTCCTTTAGACATTGTTTGTACTGCATAACTAAACTCACACAAACGTAAATAAGCTGACATGAACTGACAGTGAAAAAGAAAACCTTTTGTCCGAGCTCAGGTTTGGGAAGGCAGCCTTGTTATTTTCACATGATTCTGGCGTGTTGGACCAGAGACAAGACTAGACATTACAGGACACCGGATATCAAGGTCTGGAGTTGAAGACCCTTTGGCCTGCTTTAAGAAATCTAATATAATTCTGACAAAAGGTCGCCTGAATTGTCATTTGGTGTTCCTTTTACACAGTCTTCCTTCAGCTCACCTCCTCCTACTGGTGATGTTGTGGAACTGCAGCGGTTAGCATGTTCACAAAAGTTTGGTAAGAGTTGTTGATAATTCTGCCCGTAATGACCTGAGGTTTCAGGTAACCGTCTACAGGCAAAGTTTATAGAAAATATTGTTCTTCTTCACGTTCCACTTCATAAACTCTTTGGTTTGAATGTCTTCACGTCTATTGTTAGGGGTCCTGATAAAATGTAATTTATATCTTGAAACTATTTTAGTATAATTAAAATAATATAAATAATTACTGGTCTGTGATCACTATTTGCTGCAGAATCATCATGTTTAATGACAATAAACTGTATGAATACCGCATCTTTGAAGCTGATCTGCCTTAAACTTGTATCGTTTTCTCTGCTGTGTAAGACGGGAACGGGAGGTTTGTCAGAGGAAGATGAAGGATGACCTGCAAAAATCCTCTCTGTAGGGATGGATGCCAAAAGGAGTTTTTGGTTTCTTACAGTACAAAAACAGCTGGCTGTGGACGCAGAGCTCTAATGTGAGGGGATGAAATATTTTCAGCCTGCATGTAATAAATTTGTATTTCCCTTGGAATTTGCAGTATGCTTATAGGATGCTTTCTGTAGACTTAAAAAAAACCCCAAAACTTAGCATTTGTCATCAAGAAAAAGTGGTTACCAATGAAGCTATAGTTTCATCGATACAAAGATGCAACAGCCTGAAAGGAACTGAATGCAGGATAAATTCAATTTAGTTTTGATTACTGGTAAATTCAAGAGAATTTTTATTGGTTTACAAATTACAACATAAATATTCTGTGTTAATTTAACTTGATTTCTACATGGGGTAATTATCAGGATAAAATCCAGTTTTCAATTTATTGTCATCTTCTGGGTCAACGATTTTCTGTTTAACAATGTTTTTCTTACACCACTTACAGAGAGCCTTTGCTACCATTTACTGCTCTACATACTCAGATTTTCTTTCCTCCACTCTGGGGCCAGTGGTTTGGGGTTTTCCTGTGTTTGCTCAGGAGAAGAGACTGCTGCAAAGTTATGAAGTAATAGTCAATGTAATAGCTGTTTGTAAGTGACAGTTATTTGTAAAATGGGATGCCGGAACGATTTGCAGCCTCAGCGTCAGGAAACTTCACAAAAGCCCCAGGATCAGGATCAGCACTTTTGTGGAAATGATTTCGCACTGCAGGAAAGGATTGTGATCAGTGACAGCAAGTCCATAGGGGGCGCTGGAGCGCCGAATTCACTGATGTGGAATGGGGAGGAAAAATATTATTTAAAAATTGCATTAGCCTGTTTTCCTTAACAGTATGTGCCTAAATGAGCATTTCCACCAAAGGACTCTCATTCAGCTGTAAATTTTCCACTACAGGCTCCTGTCGGTTCTCTTCTTGGTCGCTGCGGATAGCGACCTAGTAGTGGAGCTAAACAGTCAATCATGTGTGGTTGCTAGGGAAAAATAAACATTTGCTCAATCAGAATTGCTGAATTTAATCTTTGGGCCCCTGGGAGATGCCAGAAAGTCTTGGGTCACCGTGGTGATAGATTTGAAGAAAAAAAAGAACTCTGAGAAAAAAGTTTTTTTTCAGTGGCCCTAATCCTCTTCCATAGATGATGGCGACAATTTGATGGAATTTTCCACCTTGTCTGATAATGCAGAGAATTTTACAGATGTAGCTTCTTTTGGTCTGCATGTTTTATTAGTTTTAGCTTCCATATTGCTCTGCTTTTTTTTTTTTAATTGCTAATAATAATGATGCTCTTGCTGCCTTTTTTGACTTTCTGCTCCTGTTGTAATATTAATGTCTTGGTTGACATCATGATGTTTGGGGTCACATGTTCATTCTGATGTGGTTATCAGTCATTGTCTGTCACATTTTGCTGAGCTCCTGGTTGTTAGATAAATCCAGGGGGGATTGTTTGATGTTCTGGCTCCAGCAGAAGAAAAAGTTCTTCTGATTTCTGGGTTAATTTTATGCAAGTAGCTGTGATTATTTTATCATGCATCAGTGTGTTTTAGGTGGTAAGGCCTGTTGTCTTGGTGTTAGTTGATTCTCTTCTATTTCAATGCAATTTAATTTGATTAGACCTTTAAACTTACAGCTAATCTGTTTTTCACAGTTGTGAGTTTTATTCAGTGTTATGTTTTATGAAAAAAATTCAGTATACTTTGTAATTTACTGAACACACCTCCTCCTCTTGGCTAATGTAACTCCTCATGTTATTTTGCTGTATTTTGCATATTGATGAATGTTATATTATTGTGTAAATATAGTCATTTTCCTACACCATCTATTTGAATTCTTATACTGGATTAAGAACTGAAATCTATTGGCATATCCGCTCCGCCAAAAATGGTTTTATTTTTTTCACCAGCCACCACTGATTGCGACCGTAGGGCAAATTAGTCAAGACTTTTCAATATGAAGCAAACCTAGCTTTTTTTGGTCCTGGGGAAAATCTGAGATTTATACACACTTGTTCTCTCTGCCGATCTGGCAGGCAGCGCTGCACAGTGGCATGAGCCACATGAACTGGGGCTCTTCAGGTCTTTTAGTTCACTGAAATTCACCTTTGCCTTCAAGATGAACCAATGTTAAGAGCAAGCCCAGAGAACTGACAGAGCGTTGGCGAGGGAATAACGTGCAGGAATGTTTCGGTCAGTGACGCTGTGGAGGAATGCCTAGATCCACAGACTTCAGCCTTGTAAACTTGGAGATTCGGGTGCACAAGTCTGGCGCAGTTTTATGTATGTTCTAAACATTCCCACACACGACACTATAAAGCTGTCTGGATTTATCGGGAAGATTAATGCCTCTCAAACTGCTTACTGAAATATGAAGTAATCTGATCTCTGTCCAAACATGCCCAATGCCATCATCAGGATATGCTGAGTAAAGCTGTTAGCATTTTGCGTAACATCTCGCCTCACAGGATATCTGTCGGTATAAATTGCAGTTCTTTTAGTATTGGAAACTAATTGTGTTAAATTACTCAGGTACCATGTGTTTACTTTTTAAAACTCAGCGAACACTTGTACTGAAAATAAACATTGACTTAATCAGCGGGGACCGCACTTCACTGCACTGATAAAAGAGACCCTAAACGGGATATTAAACAGCTAATAAACATTTGGAGGCATGCAGGCTTTCCTTTATGTCCCCTCTAGGCATCCTGGGGAAAGTTGAGTGTTTGAATTTCCACGGGCCTTCGAATACACCCTGTCGACCACATCTGACGCAAGTGAGTCATGTGGAGGTGAGGTAATAACGTCATGTCATTACTCTGGTAATTTGTGGTGATATGAGGGACCCCTGAGTGGGTACATAGAAACCAGCTGTGACTGAGGCACTGAAGCATGAAATACAACAGAGTTTCAAAGTTCCTCTGACGAGGACTAGAAAAAGCTCTCTCCAGCCGCACATTCCTTATGTCCAAACCAAAATAATAAGATTAAATGATTTGTTTTCCTGTTTTGTGCTCGAGTGGTTATTGCGGTGGCTGATGAAAGTCAATGGCTAAATAATTATGTGGGCAAGTGATGAGATTTCTGGCTTTCATTTACCAAGCAGACTGACACCATAAAATGTTTCAGAGTATTCTTTTTGAAGGCTGAGACTTTCAGTTGCTCTGAACAATGTGACTGCCACAAGTAAACAAGGGGTGATTTCATCACTGTATTGGACAGCTATAAAACAAACCACCTTACGGCCTCGCAGCTTCGAGGTCCTGGGTGTAAATCCCAGGCGGGATCTCCCTGTGGATTTTGCATGTTATGTAGGTACATGTTAGATTCCTATGTGGTTTTCTCCAGCAGACTAGAGCCAGACAATTTAGCTTAAATAGAGATTTTAAATTGTCCTTCTATATCTTTGAATGGTATGTTCTTTTTTTATCATTCCCATAAAAAATTTAAAATGAAACATGCAGAATATTTGAGTCATAAAATATAAAAACTTTGATGACTCGCCACACCTGATTGGACGAAATTAAAGTCTGTCATTTCATTTCGGGTTTTTTTTTTATTTTTATTTTTTTTAAACTTTTTTTTATATCGCTAGCTTACTTCTGTAACATCGGACTTTCCTTTATGTTTTCAGCTGCATAAGGTTGCTGTTGCAACCCAGGGTATCAGAAGACTTAAGTGCCTCAATACTGACGTCTCCATGACTCCTCTTGTCTCTCTTAACAAAGAAGAATGTCCAGTTACATTTCAAAATAAGAGCATACAAATATATCACACTGTATTATAACGGTAGGGATTTTTCAGAGGAGGGCTAAATGTTGACACCTTGCCATTACATTAAAAACAAAATCTGGTTTGGTTACTGAAATACTGAGGAACTGACATAAGTAGTTAAAAATAAATAACAAAAAGATACTACATAATTAAAAAACAGTGTTACCTGAACTGGCCCTGAGACAAATAAATTCTACCCATAACTTCTTCTGTTGTTCAGGTTTTTAAAGCGGTCACTGCAGATGATTTCTGTAAGTTTCTGAAATATTTCTGCTGCTGGAACTAGCCAATCAGTATTGTTCTTTACAAACCAATGGGTGGACTATGTGACCGATTAGGGCCCCCTACTGGCCTGGAAGCCACCTGAACCAATGTAAAAGTACATGTGCAAAGAAAAAGTTTAATGCTATGCAAAAGACAATACCTGGCTCATAATTCAGTGCTAATATCTGAATTATTTCCACTACTTGCGTCAGTAAGGAAAACCTTTCTTGCTATACTTTTCAGTAAGCAGATCAACAAGTTAATGACCAGATTTCTGAGGTTTTTCATAAACACAGTACTAAACCCCACTCCTCAACCACAGTGAGTCAGAGAAATAACTTAATGTTTATTCACAGTGAGCACCTTCTGAAACATGCAGGAACACTTCCACGGCTCAGACGGGGTGGGGGACATTCTCATTAAAAAACTACATTTTGTCCTTACTTGTGTTGTCTTTGACTAATAATTAAATTGGCTTCATGTTCTGAAACACTGTAGTGCGACACGTGCAAAGTATCAGGAAATCATAAAGTGGGTAAATACTTTTCACACCATGGTAGGTAGACGGTCTCTGTAGTGATGCTGCTGTAAGTTTAGACTGCTGGAGGACAAACTGATCATTTTTTCCCACTTTCTTCTTCTTCTACTCTCCAATACACAAATGCATTATTTTTTTAACCGATAACTTGGTTTTCTCTCAGTTTTTTTCTCATTAGAAGCTGCACCTGGTGTGGTGTTCTGTTTGGCTATGATAGATTCCACATGGGGTGATGGTGGCAGCCCTCAGTCAGCGGGTTGCCAGTTCAAGTCCTGCTCTGTCCACCTCTGTCATTGTGTCCTTGGGCAAGCTACTTATAAATTTTTCTAAAGATAGAAAGGGGTAGATTTAAAGGAAAAACTGTGAAAGACAGTGCAGACAAATGGAAATGGTTGTTTGGAAGTCACTAACATAATTCATTCAAAGGATCAGGAGTTGGAGTTCAGATAGCAAGTCACTGAGGCAGAAGTCAGCCGTTCCTGATTTTGACTTTAATTAAATTGCACTGTACTGTGTTGAGTTTTGTTGTTTTGGAATGTACTGAATTTGATTTGAATAGAACTTGTTTACTTTCTCTTGGAAGTGGCCCTCGGATGACTTTTGATGACCATTCGATGCCGGCTAAATAAACTGAAAGGAAATTTTTGTTTTGACCAGTGAGTGCTTGTGAAGAACTTTGTATGTTTTCACTCTGTTTATTTATGCTTGCATTTATTCACAGTTTTACCTAAACCAAATATTTATTTCTGGATTTCCACACATCTTTTTTTTTCATAATCTTAAATTTCTCTGTATTTTTGCTGGTTTTAGATGATAAAATCTTATTAAAAAGAATTAACAACCACAAAGAAGGAAACACAGACCTTTAAAATGTTGCTGCTAAAATCAGAGAAAAGTAAATTACAAAAGAGGGGATATAGAAGGGACCAAATTAGATCCCATCCGATATGCCCGCTAATGTAGCAGGCTTATCGGATGTATGTATCAAAATGTGCCAGATATTTAAGTATTTTGGTTCCAAAGGGATGCCAGTGCATCACTGAAATTTCTACACATCTTTTGAACTGAAACACCTGAAAAGAAAAACGTTAGTTCAACTGCAGAAAGAAACGATTCAGCAAATTCTGAAAGTGCTGTTTGTTTGTGGCCTGCAGAACGTCTCCATAGAGAAGCAGCTGGAATCCTTGGTGAAATTAAGTTTTCACAGTACAGAAAGAGAGGCAACATAAACTCACATACATGGGAAGTTACTGCTGTTGTTGTTTCAAATTGTTGTGATAAATCCCAATTTGGAAAAAATATAAAAAATTTGTGTGTGTGTGTGTGTGTGTGTGTGTGTGTGTGTGTGTGTGTGTGTGTGTGTGTGTGTGTGTGTGTGTTTATCTGGACTGACTTTTGTACGCATGCAGCCAAACCATAAAAAAACCTCCCTGTGATCTGGAACGATGTAAGGCGAGAACTCTGAGGGTGAGTTGCAAACCCAAATTGCCACCAAGAACATTGTTTATGGTATAATTAAATCATGTTTTGCAAATTCTCCCAATGCATTTGGTGTGTATTACTTCATTACTCATAAAACATTTGGCACACATTGAGTTTGAGCCGGTGATTGGTGAGTGTGAGACACAGAGTGGCATCTGAACAATTACCTTGTCAATAAAGAGATCATGGTTGTTCTCAGCATCAACTGAAGCTTAACGACCAGGTGTGGGTTCTTTTGGGTCAGATATGGACAGATCTAATGACCCAGCAAGATCTAGAAAAACTCATCTATGCATTTATCCTTAGTTGCGTTGATTACTGCAACAGTATCTACAGAAAAAATAAAAAATTCACAGCTGCTGCTTGTGTCCTCAATAAACCAGGAATGTATAATAAGTTAATCATCCCACTTCTAGTCCTTTCACTGGCTCCCTGGAGCTCAGAGAATAGACTTTAAAATACTACTATTGTCTATAACGAACGGCTTTGCACCACAATACATTAAAGATCTGCTGTTGTTGTGTCAACTTTCCAGAATTCTCAGGTCTTCTGGTTCTGGTCCTGGTCTGCTCTGCTCTGCATCCCCAGAATCAGAACCAAACATGGAGAAGAAGCATTCTGTTTTTATGTGCCACAAATTTTGTTAAAAACATCCAGAAAATCGCAAAACAGCTGAAACACTGAGTACCTGTTCAGAGTTGCTCTCAAACCAGAATTGAACACTGGCCAACTTATTTGATGTGTATTAATGTGTTTAATGATGAAATTTGAGAAAATGCAATGGTTTTCACAATTGGTGACTATGTGATGTTTTCAAGATGTTTTTATGGTTTTATGATGTAAAGCGCTTTGAACTGCCTTTTTGCTGAAATGTGCTAGACAAATATACTGGATTGATTGATTTATAAAGCTTGCATACATACAAAATGGGTCCAGAAACTGACACATGCAACTTCACATGCAAAAAGTTGTGATTTATAAAACAAAACAAACTTGATGAGGGCTGGGGGATGTTCAGCAAAGACTGAAAAAAAGGGCAAGAAGTCCACCTAAATAATAAACTGTATCAGAGTTCATGATACAATTTGCTCTAACAATGCAATGAGAACTTTTGGAAAAGAAACAGACATCATCACACCTTCGATCTTATCCAAGAAAGGTCATGAAATGATTGTCCAGATATTCAAACTTTCCTTTCACACCCACAATGTAATATTAATATGATCTGATCTGTGGACTGTGACTAAAACAAATTGGCTCCTCACACCATACTTTTGCTCCAAGGATCAGGGCAACTATTTGAATCTTCCCATAGCTGCACGTTCTCCAGCTTGGGTGAAAAAAAGAAAACAGTCTTTAATCTGAGGATGTTTTTTTTCTTATAATTTTCCTGTACTTTTATTAAGCGCAAAATTCCTAAAATAGTCTTATAATATTTTCTACATATACTTGCTACTATTTTAACTATATCTGTATTCATTTCTACATTATTTAACATTTGAAACATCTTTTATTTTTATTTTTATTTTTTTATCTTTGTATTTTGCACGTTTGCTTCAACAGTAAGCATATCTATTGGCCAAGTTTGGGTGGAACCGAATGTTACACAAGTGTTTCCCGACGGAACTAGTACTCCGTAGCACGTTGTGCGGAATTCAGGAATCTTCAACATGGCGGAGGTAAGCTGTGTAAATTAAACCTCTTTATTTCCTCATATCTGGAGAACATAAACACATGTACTGAGATGTCAGTAGTGGTGCCGGGTTTGGATCAGTATTAAAGAAGTAAACAGAGAGTGAACGGGCGGTGTTAGCCCGCTGCTAGCTCACGGTTTGGTTGCTAACATGCTAAGCTATTTTGTTGTGAAAACAAGTTTTAAATTAAATTGAGCAAAGATTAGGGTTAGTTGATTCTGAAAGCACTAATCTATAAAATTATTTACTCCTGACAGCAAACTGGCTCCTAAAAGAAGTAAAAGCTGTGACTTCTATGAAAAATTAATGCGTAATGTGGTGTTATCCTGTATAATACAGATTGTGTTAGACAATAAACAAATATCATCTAAATGAGAAGCTGAATTAAAAAAATTCTCCCATTTTTGTTCCACATTTGTTCAGAGTTAATATTTTGTTAAATAGATTAATTTGTTGGTGCATCTCTACTCGAATGAGAACGTCAATGGAAAAAAGTTACCATCACAGCCATATGAGTCATTTATTTCTGTTAATTTTGAGTCTTCCTTGTCCAGATATTATTATTATAGAGTCTGAATTTGACCCAAAATTCAGTATATGAGTAAAACAAACAAAAAAATATATGATTTTTTTTTTAAGACCAATTAAACAATTTCTGTTAGACACATCGATTTGATATCATTGTCCACATCAGTAGCGCCAAAACCTGTTAAACCAAAAAGGCCAAATTTACTTACTTAAAAATCCTCTGAAGAAGGATTTTCTTCAGAGGAAAATCTGAAGAGCCAGGACAGTGGCTGACCTGACCAGGACCGTTTAGGCCAAAGCAGGAAGGTCCGATTAGATTACAGGAATGTGTTAACATCTGCAGGTCCAAGGTTCTCCTTATATCTTAGCTGTTTTTTTCAGCTAAAAACAGATTCATTTGTATTGTGAATCATTTTTTTATCTGCAATCTGGTCTTAAAATAAATTGGGTGGAATGTTTTCTATTTTGTTGATCTGGAAAATGTAATTAGTCTATCCACAGCAACAAAAACAAGAGCTTTCTCCCAAAAGCTATTTACCCAAAAAGTCCTTTTTTTGCGATACCTACATTAAAATATAGGCCAAAAAAAAAAAACAAAAAAAACACAGCTTATAAAATAAAAATTATTTTGATGCATCATTTTCCATCTTATATAGATACAAATGAGTCATTGAAAATCTCATCCTGAAACATCTATATAAAACACCTTTTCTGTGGACTCTCCTTGGGAAATTGGGTGGAAGGAAAAAGTGTAGAGGAAAATAAGCACAAGCAGCAGGAATGACCACAACCTTGAGAGGCTCCAAGCAATGCAATGTTTCCCTCTACTGACAAGCTTCCAGGAGATGCTGATTTTGTATTCCAGAGGCACTCGGTGCCTTCTCATGCTTCAAACCAGAACCAGCACATGCTTTGATGGACATGGTACCAGTGTGTTTTAAAAGCCAACAAACTGGTTTGACCCTGAGAGCGCCGCTGTCATAGCAACCTCAGCAAACCCACAGACTGTCCTCCTCCATGCTACGCTGCATTGATGCAGTAATTCATGCAAAAGGAGGCACAACCAAGTATTGACAACATGTACTGTAGAGTACACGGACGTCCGCTATATAGGGTGTTATTATTATTATTAAAGGGCCAGTATTATGTATATTCCAGGCACATAGTTCCATGATTGTACAGTCAAGTAACCTTGTTACCTTTAGGTGTTATAAATGTGACTTGGTCCAGCATCTGGATTAGACCTGGATTAGACGTGGACATCAACCATTAATTTGATGAATTTATGCTGAAAACATGGTTGTGTCCAGGACAGTGGCTGACCTGACCAGGACCGTTTAGGCCAAAGCAGGAAGGTCCGATTAGATTACAGGAATGTGTTAACATCTGCAGGTCCAAGGTTCTCCTTATATCTGTGTTCACCTGCATCTCTGAAGTTCAGATAATCTGTGATTATAACAAGGCCATATAAGTCACCTCCCCTGCTTGCTTTATTAATGTTTCTTTTATAATCTTGACATAAACCTTAAGACAAAACTTAAGTATCTAAGCTTATCTTATCCTAGGTAGGAGCTACACTCTATATCATAAATACGTTGTCATGCAGAGCTGGGTGATATGGCTGAGAAACCAAATCTGATTATTTTTATACCAAATTCGTTTTCTTCTTCTTTTTTTTTTAATAAAATGACATAAGACAGAAAATATTTTCCAAAAGGGTCTTTTGTTTGGATTATCACTTCTGAGTTGTACTTTGGAGTATTAGAGTAAGGCTGCATTTCCAATATTTGTCTAATAATGGAAATGTAGTCATAATATTGCCAGAATAAAGATGCAACATTTTGCATCTTAAAAGGAGAATAAAGCTTGGATAATTGATTTCTTTTGTTGTTTTGTGTTTGAGTTCTCATAATATTACAACTTTAATCTTATGTTATTTTGACTTTATTGTCACATGACAGTATTCTTGTAACAGTATGACTCTATTCTTTGGGGAGAGGGGAAAACTAAACCTTAGCCTGACTCTTATATTTCATCATAGAGTTGCCCTAAATTCAAAGTCCTAATAAATAGTAGCTGTAAAGCTTGCTTAAATTGTTGAATTAAATCTTTAAAAAACAAAAATTTGATTAATTGGTCAAATCAGTTCTCTGAGCCTCACTGCCACAGACATTGACGTACTAATTCCTGTTCCCACAGACCCACAGCTTACAGGACATGAGGCAGCAGGCGGCTGTCGCAGCCAAAGTCTTCATTCAGAGAGACTACTCCAACGGAACCATGTGCCAGTTCCAGACCAAGTTTCCTTCAGAGCTGGAGACCAAGGTGGGAGATGTGTTTAACACCAGGACCCCAGCTGTCCTTTTATGAGGAACAGCAGAGCGTTCCTCGTAAAATGACACAATCCTAATAGGAGGCTGAATGACTCGATGGCAGCCGCTGCTTTTCCGGGTTTCTTCTATTTTCGGGCATGACGGAAGATCTGAGTTTTGTTGAAATTTTAGGAGTTGTTGTTCTTTCTCAATGTTCTCCATTATGAGCTTTGCATTCTGGGCTAATGGGACGAAATGATGTTCATCAACAACCCACGGCCCAGAGGTTTTCTCGGTGTTCTCCCCTGAAACCTCCAGCCAGCTGGCAGAGCAGACCGCCTGCCGTCACATCACAGTCCAGCTGAGCACAGCTCCACCGTTGTAGGAAGAAGCTGATTAGAGGTTCCGTATCACTTCCCTCTGGCAGAAAGTGATCGTTAAGACCTTCACTTTGTTTCAGAAAACATTCAAAATGCCTCAAAGTTGCATCTAAAGTGTTTAGTGAGACTGGAGGCTGGTCTGAAGGGAGAGGTGTTGCTATAAGCATCAATATTTATTCATGGATAGGAAGGCGCCTGTTAGCTGCTTTAGCTAGTGATGCGTACCTCCAGGCGGCATTATTACGCATCGAGTCATGAACATAAAACCAGACTGTTCCAATGGGGGACATGAGCAGGAGCATGTCGCAGAAATGGTTCTAGCGTTCTTATTTCTGTAAAGTTTGACCTAAATTAAAGCTGAGACAATTGCAGATGTTTTGAAATGTAATAAATGGTTATAAATCCATAAACAACTTGGTTATTGTCAAGATCCAAGAGAACTAAACAAATGTATTTTTTTAATAATGGAATTAGTTTTTACATAATTGCCCTGTAAGAGACATAGTTGGTTAAATACTTTGTTAGATATTTTATAGTATTTGGTGATTGATATAAATATGGCAATATTCTACTAATGAGTTTGGTTTTTGTCGTTTACTGAACTTTCAGAAATGACAGTGCACCAAAACAAAAGAAAAATGATGCTGAAAACATCTCGAAACTACTCGTGCTCCTTTTTTCCCCCACTTATTTTAGCACTAACTCAGTGTTTCACAACCTTTTTCAGACTAGCGCCCCCCTAGCCTTTATCCAGGTCCCTCACCGCCCCCCACCAAAGAATTTGTAGGCTACTTTGCACTGACTATTATTTCATTAACTATAACTATCACTATTGTTGATGTTTTGGTTTTATGGCCGTTTCTGTATTTATCATCAACAATAATTTCCCAGAGAACAAAAAAGCCATGTGAATATAAATTATTTTCACAGGCGTCTACGAAAAATGCAATGAACATTCAAGTTAACATCGGTAGGCCTAACAGCAGCCAATCAGAGTGGAAAAAATATTCTTATTCCTTGCCATTTTCTAGTTGTTGAATATTCCACAAAATGATCAGATAAAAGATGTACAACATGCCAGTTTAAATTTGAACTATTTGCAAAATGACTGAGCTCTGCAACATTAAAACATGGATAGAACTGTAACTACATTAATCATAGCTCTTCTTCTCTTCAGTGTTTCTGTCGGTTTCTGGTGGTGCAGCTCTGTGCTGCCTTCAGGAGAATGGGACATCAGAGTATCATCCATAAAACTTCACCCACATGGCACGCTCACCATCAGTAATCTTCACTCATCGCCTGCTGCGCCGCCTAATCGTCATATGTTTCACATCATGTGTTGATTTTTCCCTGTTCAGTGTTGGATTCTCTGTTTTTATGCCATAATTCACATCTAGTTCGTCAC
>NW_015113350.1:222716-223957 GCF_001443285.1 Poecilia latipinna
TTTTTCGGTATTCTGATTATTGAAGTTTAAAAGTGCTGTGGTACCGTTGTTCTATCACACTCGTTTCATACCGGACCACTTACAGCACCGGTGTAAGTGGTGCTACAAAACGAACGCTCTCTATCGTGGTATCACCCATGGAGGGATTTCTTTATTTAAATGGGTTCATTTTTCTGAGGGATACACAGTGAGGGTATCGTGATTTTAGTAATTACATGTTTATAAGAGCGATTTTCTGTTGTCCTTCCATGGAAGCGTGCAGCTTTCAAACGGAAATAAAACACTTTTTAATATAAGTTGCTGCTTAACATGATCACAGAACTGCCAAAACATATGTACAAAAATACCAGACAAAGTGAATCACAGCACCGTCATCAGCCGGTGTAACGGTGAACTGATGCGGTGAAGCTACCAGTAGAAGGAGCGGAGCTGCGCCAAGAAGCTACAAACACTGAAGAGAAGGAGAGCTGCCATCTATACAGTTGCAGCCAAGCATGATTTAATGTTACACAATACAATTTTACCAAGTTGCTCAACTTCGACCAAACGCCCCCCACAGGAATCACAGTGCCCCCCCTTTGTAAAAATTTCCACCAGCGCCCCCATCCGTCCTCTGAACGCCCCCTGTGGAGCGGTACCGCCCACGTTGAGAACCGCTATTCTAAATGGAATATTATATCCAACTGTTTACGATTTCATTAACAAACAGGTTGACAAACTAAATTGATATCAGAACATTAGAATAAATCAAAACATGAGACAAGAAAAAAAAGCCTTCTGAAAAGTGCTTCAAAATCAGAGTATTAACATTAACGTTTGATAAAATTAAAACAAAAAGACAATGGGCAAAATGTCAGGAATAGATGTTGAAATCAGCGTCTAGTTTTGATCAAGGATGGATTTCTGCTCAGGACTCTGCTCTGAACTCACACAGTGTGTTATAAATATGCTGAAAACCAAATATTTAACATTGCATATCTGCAAACAGCTCCAGTGTTTTATTAGGAGCACAGTGCAAGGATAAAATTCAGGAAGTGTATGCACTGAGACGGAAGACAGAATGCCTCCTTCATCAATTGCACCACTTGAACTTATGATTGAAAAATATTTTTTCACTCACAGACTTCACGATGGCTCACAGACTTCTCTATGGCTTCCGCCGTAGTGAAGTCTTCCTAGGAAGAATATCACTTCTGAGGAGATACTTAGTGATGAAAGGTAAAATAATTTCTTTTTACTTC